>NC_041389.1:473826573-473875802 GCF_002162155.2 Triticum dicoccoides
AAAGGATCTGGAAAAAAGGAGGAAAAAAATGAGAGGAGCTTTTTTTGGAACATGAGGGGGTTTGGGGGGGGGGGTATCGAAAAGATATTTATGAGAGAAATGGTGATTGATATGAACGTAGATTTCATTGGTTTGCAAGAGACTATGAGAGATCATTTCTCTAAAAATGATTTACTGGGATTTGTGGAGGGAGAGACTTTCATTGGCATCATGTACCATCAAGAGAAAAAAAGGGGGGGGGTTATTGCTTGGAATGAATTATACTTGGATGTTATTACCCAGGAAGATGGGGAATACTTTATAAAAATGACTGTTTAAGATATAAAAACCAAGTTCATTTGGGACTTGTTGGTGGTATGTGGGGATGCTCAGCCATTTGGAAGAACAAGAATTCTTGCTGAGTTGGCTAGGGTTTTTCAAAAAAGTGTTAACCCCATCCGGATGGGGAGACTTTAATATTATAAGGAAAGCATATGAAAAAACAAACCTGGCACACCAGGGCATTGGAGTTTTTTGTCCAATGTGATTATAGAACAAGCTGGGGTTAGGGAATTGAATATGCATGGGAGACAATACACTTGGGGCAACAACTTACCTCAACCTACGTTTGAGAAACTAGATAGAGTGCTTTGTGATGTAGAATGAGAAGAAATATATCCATTGACATAGGTCTCTGCGTTGTGTAGAGAAAAATCTGACCATGTACCTCTATATCTAGATACTGGAGATGTGGTCAAAAATGACCCCTTATTTAGATTTGAAAACTCCTGGTTTCGGGGAAGGGTTCGATGAACTGGTTAGTAAAACATGGAGGAACAATAGTTCGAAAAAAATCTAGTATAGAGAACTGGCAATGTAAATTGAGAAGTTTGAGACATGTGATGAAGGGATGGAATAGGAATAGGAATGCTTGGTACAGAGAGCTTAAGAAAGACATATTAATCAAACTTGATAACATTGACAAAAAATGTGAAACATATGGCCTAAATGTGGAGGACAAAGAAGAACAATTGGATCTCAGAGCCCAACTGGATAGACTATTGGGACATGAGGAGGCCAAATGGAAACAGAGGGCAAAAGTAGATGAATTGATTGGGGGGACAACAACACTAAATATTTTCATGCAAAAGCAAATGGGAGACATAGGAAAAACAAAATCACAGTGCTGGACCAAGAAGATGGGAGGGTGGAAGGGGAGAAAAACTTAATTGATTATATTACAAACTTCTATAGAAACTTGTTTGGAGAAGCAGATACGTCTAATATTTCATTGTGCATTGAAAATTCCAATAAGATATCCTTAGCTCAAAAAGAAATGTTGATTGGTGAGTTTACATTGGAGGAAATTAAGACAATTGTTTTCCAGATGGCTCATAACAAATCTCCAGGGCCAGATGGATTTACTGCTGAATTATATCAACACTTCTCGGACCTGATTAAAGAGGATCTCAAATATATGTTTGATGACCTGTATGCTGGGACCCTAGATATTAAAAGACTAAATTATGGCATCATAACCCTAGTGCCAAAAACAAAAGAAGCAAATCAGATTCAGAAGTTTAGGCCAGTATGTTTGCTGAATGTTAGTTTCAACTTTTTTACAAAAGTCTTAATGAATAGACTTAATCTTGTGGCTAGCTCAATCATATCTCCAATACGGACAACCTTTGTTAAACGCATGTATATCATGGAAGGGGTGATGGTTTTACATGAAGCACTTAATAGTGTGCATGTTAAGAAATAGAGTGCTTTATTGTTGGAAGTGGATTTTGAAAAAGCATATGATAAAATAAAATGGCCTTTTGTGATGCAAATGCTTAAAGGGTTTCCCGACAAATGGATAGACTGGGTAATGAGTACTATTAGAGGGGGTAGAGTGTGTGTCAAAGTTAATGAAAATTATGGTCTGTATTTCCCTACTCATAAAGGGTTGAGACAGGGGGATTCTCTGTCCCCCTTAATGTTTAATCTAGTAGCAGATGCTTTAGCTATCCTGATGGATAATGCAAGAAATGCTGAGCTGATCAAAGGTTTGCTGGCTGATACTATTGAGGGGGGAGTTAATATGTTACAATATGCAGATGATACCATTTTTTTGCTACAAGATGATTATGAAAGTGCCTGCAATTTAAAATACATATTATGTTTGTTTGAACAAATATTTGGATTGAAAATTAATTTCCACAAAAGTGAGATATTCCTATTTGGGGCAGTTGATGATAAAAAGAAGGAATACTCCAGAATATTCACCTGCCCTGTGGGAGATCTTCCTATGAAATATCTAGGTCTCCTAGTAGATAAAAAAAGAAATAAGAATAAAGAATGGAAACCTTCTGAAAATAAAATGGAAGGCAAATGTGGGACTTGGCAAGGGAGGCTGTTAGCTAGTGCTGGCAGATTGGCACCGATCCAATCCTCATTGACTAGGATCCCATACTTTATGATGTCATTTTATGGGCTACACCGTGGAAGTAGAAAAAATAATGAATTTCTTTAGAGCTAGGCTATCGTGGCAAGAAAGTAATGACAAGAAAAAATATCACCTTATAAGATGGGGAGAGGTTTGTAAACCTAAAGATATGGGTGGTTTGGGTATACATAATCTAGCTTTTATGAATAAAGCTCTATTATGCAAATGGTGGTGGAAGCTTTATAATACAGATGGGGTGTAGTAGAAGATTTTGAGACATTAATACATTAAAAAGATTTGCATCACCATTGTGAAAAGTAGAAAAGTTGATTCACAATTTTGGGGAGACACAAAAACTTTTTCTTTTCCTTGTGTAAGTTTGAAATTGGAGATAGGGAAAATACCAGATTCTGGGAAGACTGGTGGATTGGACCTAAAGCTTTAAAAGATAGTTACCCACGCATTTACAATATGTGTTTTGATAAGGAAAGGTCGTGGGCTCATGTTTTGAAAAAAGGGCTTGACAAAATTAGCTTTAGAAGATCGTTATGTGGGGAATCCCTGCATTTATGGGAGCACATAAAAGAGGTATGTGAGAGTGTGACTCTTGATGAAACTCAAGACAAGATCAAATGGACCTTGTGTGGGGATGGTAAATACTCTGTTAAAACTTGCTATAGATACTTGATCCAAGATGGGCTACATTATCCATACAAATTCCTACGGAAAACAAAAATGCCTCCAAGGGTCAAGGTCTTTTTGTGGCTATTGCTAAGGAAAAGTATTCTTACCAAACAAAACTTGAAAAAAGAGGATGACAAGGGGATAAAATGTCCCCTTTGTGGGCGAGAGGATGCCATTAAAATTAAAAATAAAAAAGGATCTGGAAAAAAGGGAGGAAAAAATGAGAGGAGTTTTTTGTAACATGAGGGGGTTTGGGGGGGGGGGTATCAAAAAGAGATTTATGAGAGAAATGGTGATGGATATGAAGGTAGATTTCATTGGTTTGCAAGAGACTATGAGAGATCATTTCTCTAAAAATGATTTACATGGGATTTGTGGAGGGAGAGACTTTCATTGGCATCATGTACCATCAAGAGGAAAAAAGGGGGGTTATTGCTTGGAGTGAATTATACTTGGATGTTATTACCCAGGAAGATGGGGAATACTTTATAAAAATGACTGTTTAAGATATAAAAACCAAGTTCATTTGGGACTTGGTGGTGGTATGTGGGGATGCTCAGCCATCTGGAAGAACAAGAATTCTTGCTGAGTTAGCTAGGGTTTTTCAAAAAGTGTTAACCCCATCCTGATGGGGGAGACTTTAATACTATAAGGAAAGCATCTGAAAAAAACACCAGGGCATTGGAATTTTTGTGCAATGTGATTATAGAACAAGTTGGGGTTAGGGAATTGAATATGCATCGGAGACAATACACTTGGGGAAACAACTTACCTCAACCTACATTTGAGAAACTAGATAGAGTGCTTTGTGATGTTGTAGGATTGAAAGCATGTCTAGAGGGGGGTGATTAGACTACTTGACCAAATAAAAATCTAGCCTTTTCCCAATTTTAGTTCTTGGAAGATTTTAGCAACTTAGCACAAGTCAAGCAATCTTAACACAATTCAAGCAGGCACGCAAAGAGTATATGAGCAGCGGAAAGTAAAGCATGCAACTTGCAAGAATGTAAAGGGAAGGGTTTGGAGAGTGCAAACGCAACAGGAGACACGGATGTTTTTGTCGTGGTTCCGATAGGTGGTGTTATCGTACATCCACGTTGATGGAGACTTCAACCCCCGAAGGGTAACGGCTGCACGAGTCCACGGAGGGCTCCACCCATGAAGGGTCCACAAAGAAGCAACCTTGTCTATCCCACCATGGCCGTCGCCCATGAAGGACTTGCCTCACTAGGGTAGATGTTCACGAAGTAGGCGATCTCCTTGCCCTTACAAACTCCTTGGTTCAACTCCACAATCTTGTCGGAGGCTCGCAAGTGACACCTAGCCAATCTAGGAGACACCACTCTCCAAGAAGTAAAAAATGGTGTGTTAATGATGAACTCCTTGCTCTTGTGCTTCAAATGATAGTCTCCCCAACACTCAACTCTCTCTCACAGGATTTGGATTTGGTGGAAAGAAGATTTGAGTGGAAAGCAACTTGGGGAAGGCTAGAGATCAAGATTCATATGGTAGGAATGGAATATCTTGGTCTCAACACAAGTGTAGGTGGTTCTCTCTCAAAAAATGTATGTTGGAAGTGTAGGCATGTTCTGATGGCTCTCTCCACGAGTGAAGAGTGGGTGGAGGGGTATATATAGCCTCCACACAAAATCTAACCATTACACACAACTTACCAATCTCGGTGGGACCGAATCGTTAATTGGTCGGACCGATTTAGCAAATAATGTGACCGTTAAGATTTTCGGTGGGACTGACATGCAACTCGGTGGGACCGATATGGTTAGGGTTAGGGCGTAACGTAAACTCGGTGAGACCGATTACACAAACTCGGTGAGACCGATTTTGGTAATAAGCTAACCAGAGAGTTGGTCAGGCAAACTCGATGGGACCGATTCACTCATCTCGGTTGGACCGAAACGTTACGAAAGGGAAACAGAGAGTTTGAATTGCAATCTTGGTGGGACCGAGATCCCTATCGGTGAGACCGATTTGCCTAGGGTTTGTGACAGTGGCTATGACATCTGAACTCGGTGGCGCCGGATAGAAAGAATCGATGGGGCCGAATTTGACTTTTGGTTTGGGTCATATGTGGATGTGAGAAAGTAGTTGAGGGCTTTGGAGCATATCACTAAGCATTTTGAGCAAGAAAGCCATTAAGCAACAGCTCATCCCTCCTTGATAGTATTGGCTTTTCCTATAGACTCAATGTGATCTTGGATCACTAAAATAGAAAATGTAGAGTCTTGTGCTTTGAGCTTGAGCCAATCCTTTTGTCCTGAGCATTTTGAGGGATCCACTTTTCTCATCCATGCCATGCCAATGATTGATCTTTCCTGAAATACTTACCTTGAAATAGAATTAGTTCAATGAGATATATTTTGTTAGGAACTACCAAAACCACCGAGGGATAGTTGCACTTTCAATCTCCCCCTTTTTGGTAATTGATGACAACATATAGATCAAAGCTTCGACAAATGATAATAAGATGAAAGACATTGTCGGTTTGAGAAGTATGTGAAAAGTAAGAGCTCCCCCTAAATTTGTGCATTATTTAAAATTTGCTTTGGATTGCAAATGCACAATGAGTTAGGATCATGGGTTACTCTTCCATGTCACATACATCTTGGTGGAGCGCTCAAAATGATAATAATTAAACACATGCACTCATCACCAAGCAAAGTGAATGATCATATGAGGAAATAATAGATAATGTCATCCAACAAGCATTAATGTAGCATAGCATATGATCAAACACACAAATAACAAAGTTCAACCACCAAAAAGACAAGAGAGCTCAAAAGCAACACTCTCTCTCGAAGCCTATGATCTATACATTTTTCTCCCCCTTCGGCAACAAGTTACCAAAAAGTTCATAAAAAATGCATAGTGCTAAATGACTCTCAGGCTTGGTCTTCATGTGATGGTGTAGAGATGGCTCCAAGGACGAAGGCTTTTGTTGATGTAGCTAGAGCTGGTGGAGTGGGTGCTGGAGCTGGAGGCATTGAAGCTTTAGCTGGTGCAGATGATGTAGCTCTGGTCTCTGGAACAGGCACTGCAGCAGATCTCTGTCCTCTGGGCACTCTAGGAAAAGCATCAGTAATAGATTTGCCCTTCTTCTCCTCCACATCCTCCTGAAGTTGCTCAACTGCAGTTTGGATCTCAGTAACTTTGACATCAAGAGCATAAAACTTCTTCTCTATGATTCTCTCCAAGCTCTCCTGGTTTTGAGTCAGGGTGGCCAAGCCCTTCTTAATCCTTAGGGTGGAGGCAATGAAGTAGCCAAGCTGATCTTGCTTGCTCTTCAGGAAAATCTGAGATGCCTCTTCAGCAGTTGGCATCTTGGCAGCTTTCTCAGCCCTTGCTTTCTCCTTCTTCTCTTGTGCTTGCACAGATGATGGTTCATTTTCATCCATCACAATGGTGTTATCCTCAAAATCAGGGTAGATGGGCAGGTGGTCCTTGTCCAAAAGATATGTGCCAGTGCCCATCTTGGAGTTTATGAGTTCCTGAATGTGTGGGGCATATCCACAACTCCTCTTCTGATCAATAGCAGTCCTTTTTATTGTTTCCACAATCAGGCTCATGACTTTGCATTTCTGAGGCACATCAAATATATGCAACAACTTGATTGCATGGCCTCTGATCATCTTGTGATCACCCGACTTGGGCAGCAAAGTGTGCCTTAAGATCCAGTTGATAGTAGGCAATCCTGACAATAGGTAATGTACAGATCCAAACTTATGTGTCTCTAGTGCAGCATTTGGGATCTCTCTGTACATGTGAGCCATAGAGTTGTGGTCTTTCTTCTTCTTGGCATAGACATCCAAATCATCCTCATTCTCTTTTGGAGCATTTATCAACTCAGACCATTGTTCAATTGTTGATTGGTACCTACTACCCTCAGACATCCAGACTATCTTCCCATCTGGGTAGAAATGAGATGTGGAGTAAAACTGCATGATAAGTTCATCATTCAACTTTGTGAGCTTTTGCCCAACAAAGTCATCAACTCCACAAGACTTGAAGCTGTCATACACTCCTGGATAGTGCTCTTCATTCTTCCTAATATACTCCCAGTCAACCCATCTCATGTCACAAACTATGGGCTTCTTGTCAAGCAACACTGTCTCATAGAAATCTTGTTGTTCCTTAGTGTGGAACCTGTAGTCCACAAGAGTTCTTCTTCTGACAGCATAGGGATCAGTCTGTCTCCATAGTCTCAGACCTGCATCCTTCCTGAGCTTCATATCCTCTGCAACTGGATGAGCATCATTATGATCAGGAATCTTGGGCTTCAACTTTCTCAAGACAAGTGAATCTTCATCTTCTTCAACAGCTTCAGGCACTGGGGCTGAGGGAGTCCTGGATTAGGGGGTATCCGGACAGCCGGACTATATACATCGTCCGGACTATTGGAGCGTGAAGATACAAGACTCAAGACTCCGTCCCGTGTCTGGATGGGACTCTCCTTTGCGTGGAAGACAAGCTTCACGATCTGGATATTGTATTTCCTTCCTTGTAACCGACTCCGTGTAAACCCTAGCCCTCTCCGGTGTCTATATAAACCGGAGAGGTTGGTCCTTAGAAGGCCGCTCACAATTACAATCATAATCATCATAGGCTAGCTTCTAGGGTTTAGCCTCTATGATCTCGTGGTAGATCTACTCTTGTACTACTCAGATCGTCAATATTAATCAAGCATGAAGTAGGGTTTTACCTCCATCGAGAGGGCCCGAACCTGGGTAAACATTGTGTCCCTTGCTTCCTGTTACTATCAGCCTAAGACGCAAAGACCGGGACCCCCTACCCGAGATCCGCCGGTTTTGACACCGACATTGGTGCTTTCATTGAGAGTTCCTCTGTGTCGTCGCTGCAAGGCTTGATGGCTCCTTCAATCATCATCAAAGACACGGTCTAGGGCGAAACTTTTCTCCCCGGACAGATCTTTGTGTTCGGCGGCTTCACACTGCGGGCTAATTCGCTTGGCCATCTGGAGCAGATCGACAGCTACGCCCCTGGCCACCAGATCAGGTTCGGAAACCTGAACTACATGGTGGACATTCGCGGAGACTTGATCTTCCATAGATTCGGGCCTGTGCCAGGAGCATCGGATAGTCACGATGAGCACAGCCTAGACCTGCTGTCGGACAATGCTCGGGATATCACCCGTGCAGTAGCCCCAGACCTAAATCCGGAGCAGGCTGCGTTGCCTAAGGACGGAGGGATGAACCCCGCCCCGCAGGCCGCACACTCATCGGCGGTGGCGCCGAACACAGGTCTCACCTCCGTGGAAGCCTGTGACTCCGGACCCCCGGACTCGTATCCGGTTGTTGGTTCCAATCCGCACGCTCCTGAGCCAGCCGAGTCAGGTTGGGCCCCGGTAATGGAGTTTACCGTGGCGGATATCTTCCAGCACTCACCCTTTGGCGACATGCTGAACTCATTAAAGTCTCTCTCTTTGTCAGGAGGCTCTTGGCCGAACTATGTCCGACTCGAGTGGGAAGCAGGCGACAAAGGAATTTGCTGCCCACCCACCACCCACTTCATTGCCACGGTGGATGATCTAACCGACGTGCTTGACTTCGACTTCGAAGACATCGACGGTATGGAAGACGATGCAGGAGAAGTACAGGAACAACCGCTCATAGGGCGGTGGACAACCACCTCCTCATACGATATATATATATATGGTGGACACTCTGAAGGAAACCCATGGTGATGAGGCAACGGAGGATAACCCCTCAGGGAGAAAAAAAAAGCATGGGCGTCATCGGCGCCGCTCCAAGCCCCGCCACAGCAATACCGGCCTAGGAGATGAAAACAATCCGGATGGTGCCGAAGAGGAATACAACCATGATCAGCCCGCCTTCGAACAGGCCGAGCAAGAAGATGAGCAGGTCAGCCCAGACGAATAGGCGACCGACAGATATCCGTAGGAGGACAACTACATGCCCCCCTCCGAAGACGAGATTAGCCTCGGCGACAACGAGTTCGGTGTGCCTGAGGATCCCATAGAGCAGGAGCGCTTCAAGCGTCGGCTTATGGCCACTGCGAAAAGCCTGAAAAAGAAGCAGCAACAACTCCAAGCCGATCAAGACCTGCTCACAGATAGATGGACTGAGGTCCTGGCAGACGAGGAATACGGACTCGAGCGCCACACGGCTGACTGTTGGGGAACGTAGTAATTTCAAAAAAATTCCTACGCACACGCAAGATCATGGTGATGCATAGCAACGAGAGGGGAGAGTGTGTCCACGTACCCTCGTAGAACGAAAGCGGAAGCGTTATGACAACGCGGTTGATGTAGTCGTACGTCTTCACGATCCGACCGATCCAAGCACCGAACGTACGACACCTCCGAGTTCAGCACACGTTCAGCTCGATGACGATCCCCGGACTCCGATCCAGCAGGGTGTCGGGGATGAGTTCCGTCAGCACGACGGCGTGGTGACAATGATGATGTTCTACCAACGCAGGGCTTCGCCTAAGCACCGCTACAATATGACCGAGGTGGAATATGGTGGAGGGGGGCACCGCACACGGCTAATGAACGATCACGAAGATCAACTTGTGTGTCTAGAGGTGCCCCCTGCCCCCGTATATAAAGGAGCAAGGGGGAAGGCCGGCCGGCCCTAGGGGGCGCGCCAAGGAGGGGGGAGTCCTCCTCCTAGTGGGAGTAGGACTCCCCTTTCCTAGTCCAACTAGGAAGGAGGAAGGGGGAAGGAAAGAGAGGGAGAGGGAGAGAGAAAGAGGGGCCGCGCCCCCCTCCCCTTGTCCAATTCGGACTCCCCATGGGAGGGGGTGCGCCACCTCCTGGGCTGCTGCCCTCTCTCTCCCCTCAGGCCCACTAAGGCCCAATACTTCCCGGGGGGTTCCGGTAACCCCTCCGGCACTCCGATTTTCTCCGAAATCACCCGAATCACTCGGAACCTTTCCGAACTCCGAATATAGTCGTCCAATATATCGATCTTTATGTCTCGACCATTTTGAGACTTCTCGTCATGTCCCCGATCTCATCCGGGACTCCGAACTCCTTCGGTACATCAAAACTCATAAACTCATAACATAACTGTTATCGAAACCTTAAGCGTGCAGACCCTACGGGTTCGAGAACAATGTAGACATGACCGAGACATGTTTCCGGTCAATAACCAATAGCGGAACCTGGATGCTCATATTGGCTCCCACATATTCTATGAAGATCTTTATCGGTTAAACCGCATAACAACATACGTTATTCCCTTTGTCATCGGTATGTTACTTGCCCGAGATTCGATCGTCGGTATCTCAATACCTAGTTCAATCTTGTTACCGTCAAGTCTATTTACTCGTTCCGTAATACATCATCTCACAACTAACTCATTAGTTTCAATGCTTGCAAGGCTTAAGTGATGTGCATTACCGAGAGGGCCCAGAGATACCTCCCCGACAATCGGAGTGACAAATCCTAATCTCGAAATACGCCAACCCAACATGTACCTTCGGAGACACCTGTAGAGCTCCTTTATAATCACCCAGTTACGTTGTGACATTTGGTAGCACACAAAGTGTTCCTCCGGTAAACGGGAGTTGCATAATATCATAGTCATAGGAACATGTATAAGTCATGAAGAAAGCAGTAGCAATATACTAAACGATCAAGTGCTAAGGCTAACGGAATGGGTCAAGTCAATCACATCATTCTCCTAATGATGTGATCCCGTTAATCAAATAACAACTCTTTTGTCCATGGCTAGGAAACATAACCATCTTTGATAAACAAGCTAGTCAAGTAGAGGCATACTAGTGACACTATGTTTGTCTATGTATTCACACATGTATTATGTTTCCGGTTAATACAATTCTAGCATGAATAATAAACATTTATCATGATATAAGGAAATAAATAATAACTTTATTATTGCCTCTAGGGCATATTTCCTTCAGTCTCCCACTTGCACTAGAGTCAATAATCTAGTTCACATCATCATGTGATTTAACATCAATATTCATATCTGTATATGATTAACACCCATAGTTCACATCGTCATGTGACCAACACCCAAAAGGTTTACTAGAGTCAACAATCTAGTTCACATTGCTATGTGATTAACACCCAAAGAGTACTAAGGTATGATCATGTTTTGCTCGTGAGAAAAGTTTAGTCAACAGGTCTGTCACATACAGAGCCGTATGTATTTTGCAAATATTCTATGTCTACAATGCTCTGCATGGAGCTACTCCAGCCAATTGCTCCCACTTTCAATATGTATCCAGATTGCGACTTAGAGTCATCTGGATCAGTGAAATTTTTTGCACCGATGTAACTTTTACGACGAACTCTTTTATCACCTCCATAATCGAGAAACATCTCCTTAGTCCTCACTAAGGATATTCTTGACCGCTGTCCAGTGATCTACTATTAGATCAAAATTGTATTCCTTTGCCAAACTCAGAGCTAGGTATACAATAAGTCTGGTTCACAGCATAGCATACTTTATAGAACCTATGACTGAGGCATAGGGAATGACTTTTCATTCTCTTTCTATTTTCTGCTATGGTCGGGTCTTGAGTCTTACTCAATTTCACACCTTGTAACACAGGCAAGAACTCCTTCTTTGACTGTTCCATTTTGAACTACTTCAAAATCTTATCAAGGTATGTACTCATTGAAAAAATCTTTATCAAGCATCTTGATCTATCTATATAGATCTTGATGCTCAATGTGTAAGCAGCTTCACCGAGGTCTTTCTTTGAAAAACTCCTTTCAAACACTCGTTTATGCTTTCCAGAAAATTCTACATCATTTCCAATTAATAATATGTCATTCACATATACTTATCAGAAAGGCTGTAGTGCTCCCACTCACTTTCTTGTAAATACACGCCTTTCCAAAAGTCTGTATAAAACCATATGCTTTGATCAACTCATCAAAGCGTATATTCCAACTCCGAGAGGCTTGCACCAGTCCATTGATGGATCGCTGGAGCTTGCACATTTTGTTAGCACCTTTAGGATTAACAAAACCTTCTGGTTGCATCATATACAAGTCTTCTTTAAAAAATCCATTAAGGAATGCAGTTTTGACATCCATTTGCCAGATTTCATAAAATGTGGCAATTGCTAACATGATTCAGACAGACTTAAGCATCGATACAAGTGAGAAAATCTCATCGTATTCAACACCTTGAACTTGTTGAAAACTTTTCGCAACAAGTCGAGCTTAGTAGATAGTAACACTACTATCAGTGTCCGTCTTCCTCTTGAAGATCCATTTATTTAACATGGCTTGCTGATCATCGAGCAAGTCAATCAAAGTCCATACTTTGTTCTCATACATGGATCATATCTCAGATTTTATGGTCTCAAGCCATTTCGTGGAATCTGGGCTCATCATTGCTTCCTCATAGTTCATAGGTTCATCATGGTCTAGTAACATGACTTCCAGAACATGATTACCGCACCACTCTGGTCCGGATCTTACTCTGGAAGACCTACGAGGTTCGGTAGTAACTTGATCTGAAGTTTCATGATCAATATCATTAGCTTCCTCACTAATTGGTGTAGTGGTCACTGGAACTGATTTCCGTGATGAACTACTTTCCAATTTGGGAGAAGGTACAATTACCTTATCAAGCTCTACTTTCCTCCCACTCACTTCTTTCGGGAGAAACTTATTCTCTAGAAAGGATCCATCTTAGCAACGAATAACTTGCCTTTGGTTCTGTGATAGAAGGTGTACCCAATAGTTACCTTTGGGTATTCTATGAAGACGTACTTCTCCGATTTGGGTTCGAGCTTATTAGGTTGAAAACCTTTTTCATATAAGCATCACAACTCCAAACTTTAAGAGACGCCAGCTTAGGTTTACTGCTAAACCATAGTTCATACGGTGTCGTCTCAACGGATTTAGATGATGCCCTATTAAATGTGAATGCAGCTGTCTCTAATGCATAACCCCAAAACGATAGTGGTAAACCGATAAGAGACATCATAGATCACACCATATCTAGTAAAGTACGATTACGATGTTTGGACACACCATTACATTGTGGTGTTCCAGGTGGCGTGAGTTGCGAAACTATTTCACATTGTTTCAAATGAAGACCAAACTCGTAACTCAAATATTCGTCTCCACGATCAGATCATAGAAACTTTATTTTTCTTGTTACGATGATTTTCACTTCACTCTGAAATTCTTTGAACTTTTCAAATGTTTCAGACTTATGTTTCATCAAGTAGATATAACCATATCTGCTCAAATCATCTGTGAAGGTCACAAAATAACGATACACGCCGCGAGCCTTAACACTCATCGGATCGCATACATCGGTATGTATTATTTCCAATAAGTCAGTAGCTCGTTCCATTGTTCCGGAGAACGGAGTTTTAGTCATCTTGCCCAAAAGGCACGGTTCGCAAGCATCAAATGATTCATAACCAAGTGATTCGGAAAATCCATCTTTATGGAGTTTCTTCATGCGCTTTATACCGATATGATCCAAACGGCAGTGCCACAAATAAGTTGCACTATCATTATTAACTTTGCATCTTTTGGCATCAATATTATGAATATGTGTATCACTACAATCGAGATCCAACAAACTATTTTCATTGGGTGTATGACCATCGAAGGTTTTGTTCATGTAAATAGAACAACAGTTATTCTTTGACTTTAAATGAATAACCATATCGCACTAAACATGATCAAATCATATTCATGTTCAACGCAAACGCCAAATAACATTTATTTAGGTTTAACACTAATCCCGAAAGTATAGGGAGTGTGCGATGATGATCATATCAATCTTGGAACCACTTCCGATACACATCGTCACTTCATCCGCAACTAGTCTCTATTTATTCTGTAACTCCTGTTTCGAGTCACTAATTTTTAGCAACCGAACAAGTATCAAATACTCAGGGGCTACTATAAACACTAGTAAGGTACACATCAATAACCTGTATATCTAATATACCCTTGTTCACTCTGCCATCCTTCTTCTCCACCAAATATTCAGGGTATTTCCGTTTCCAGTGACCATTTCCTTTGCAGTGTAAGCACTCAGTTTCAGGCTTTGGTTCAGCTTTAGGCTTCTTCGTGGGAGTGATGCTTGTCATTCTACTTGAAGTTCCCCTTTCTTTCACTTTGCCCCTTTTCTTGAAACTAGTGATCTTGTCCACCATCAACACTTTGATGTTTTTCTTTGATTTCTACCTTCGCTGATTTTATTTTTTCACGAAGAGCTTGGGAATTGTTTTCATCATCCCTTGCATATTATAGTTCATCACGAAGTTCTACTAACTTGGTGGTGGTGACTAGAGAATTCTGTCAATCACTATCTTATCTAGAAGATTAACTCTCACTTGATTCAAGCGATTGTAGTACCCAGACAATCTGAGCACATGCTCAGTAGTTGAGCGATTCTCTTCCATCTTTTAGCTATAGAACTTGTTGGAGACTTCATATCTCTCAAGTCGGGTATTTGCTTGAAATATTAACTTCAACTCCTGGAACATCTCATATGGTCCATGACGTTCAAAACGTCTTTGAAGTCCCGATTCTAAGCCGTTAAGCATGGTGCACTAAACTATCAAGTAGTCATCATAGCGAGCTAGCCAAACGTTCATAACGTCTGCATCTGCTCCTGCAATAGGTCTGTCACCTAGCGGTGCATTAAGGACATAATTCTTCTGTGCAGCAATGAGGATAAACCTCAAATCATGGATCCAATCCGCATCATTGCTACTAACATCTTTCAACACAATTTTCTCTAGGAACATATCATAATAAACATATGAAAGCAACAACACAAGCTATTGATCTACAACATAATTTGCAAAATACTACCAGGACTAAGTTCATGATAAATTTAAGTTCAATTAATCATATTACTTAAGAACTCCCACTTAGATAGACATCTCTCTAGTCATCTAAGTGATCACGTGATCCAAATCAACTAAACCATGTCCGATCATCACGTGAGATGGAGTAGTTTTCAATGGTGAACATCACTATGTTGATCATATCTACTATATGATTCATGCTCGACCTTTCGGTCTCCATGTTCCGAGGCCATATCTGTATATGCTAGGCTCGTCAAGTTTAACCTGACTATTCCGCGTGTGCAACTGTTTTGCACCCGTTGTATTTGAACATAGAGCCTATCACACCTGATCATCACGTGGTGTCTCAGCACGAAGAACTTTCGCAACAGTGCATACTCAGGGAGAACACTTCTTGATAATTAGTGAGAGATCATCTTAAAATGCTACCGTCAATCAAAGCAAGATAAGATGCATAAAAGATAAACATCACATGCAATCAATATAAGTGATATGATATGGCCATCATCATCTTGTGCTTGTGATCTCCATCTCCGAAGCACCGTCGTGATCACCATCGTCACCGGCGCGACACCTTGATCTCCATCGTAGCATCGTTGTCGTTTCACCATCTATTGCTTCTACGACTATCGCTACCGCTTAGTGATAAAGTAAAGCATTACAGGGCGATTGCATTGCATACAATAAAGCGACAACCATATGGCTCCTGCCAGTTGCCGATAACTTCGGTTACAAAACATGATCATCTCATACAATAAAATATAGCATCACGTCTTGACCATATCATATCACAACATGCCCTGCAAAAACAAGTTAGACGTCCTCTACTTTGTTGTTGCAAATTTTACGTGGCTGGTACGGGCTGAGCAAGAACCGTCCTTACCTACGCATCAAAACCACAACGATAGTTCATCAAGTTAGTGCTGTTTTAACCTTCGCAAGGACCAGGCGTAGCCACACTCGGTTCAACTAAAGTTGGAGAAACAGACACCCACCAGCCACCTGTGTGCAAAACACGTCGGTAGAACCAGTCTCGCGTAAGCGTACGCGTAATGTCGGTTCGGGCTGCTTCATCCAACAATACCGCTGAACCAAAGTATGACATGCTGGTAAGCAGTATGACTTGTATCGCCCACAACTCACTTGTGTTCTACTCATGCATATAACATCAACGCATAAAACCTGGCTCTGATACCACTGTTGGGGAACGTAGTAATTTCAAAAAAATTCCTACGCACACGCAAGATCATGGTGATGCATAGCAACGAGAGGGGAGCATGTGTCCACGTACCCTCGTAGACCAAAAGCGGAAGCGTTATGACAACGCGGTTGATGTAGTCGTACGTCTTCACGATCCGACCGATCCAAGCACCGAACGTACGTCACCTCCGAGTTCAGCACATGTTTAGCTCGATGACGATCCCCGGACTCCGATCCAGCAGGGTGTCGGGGATGAGTTCTGTCAGCACGACGGCGTGGTGATGATGATGATGTTCTACTGACGCAGGGCTTCGCCTAAGCACCGCTAGGATATGACCGAGGTAGAATATGGTGGAGGGGGGCACCGCACACGGCTAAGGAACGATCACGAAGATCAAGTTGTGTGTCTAGAGGTGCCCCCTGCCCCCGTATATAAAGGAGAAAGGGGGGAGGCCGGCCGGACCTAGGGTGCGCGCCAAGGAGGGGGGAGTCCTCCTCCTAGTGGGAGTAGGACTCCCCTTTCCTAGTCCAACTAGGAAGGAGGAAGGGGGAAGGAAAGAGAGGGAGAGGGAGAGAGAAAGAGGGGCCGCACCCCCCTCCCCTTGTCCAATTCGGACTCCCCATGGGAGGGGGCGCGCCACCTCCTGGGCTGCTGCCCTCTCTCTCCCCTCAGGCCCACTAAGGCCCAATACTTCCCTGGGGATTCCGGTAACCCCTCCGGCACTCCGGTTTTCTCCGAAATCACCTAAATCACTCGAAACCTTTCCGAACTCCGAATATAGTCGTCCAATATATCGATCTTTACATCTCGACCATTTCGAGACTCCTCGTCATGTCCCCGATCTCATTCGGGACTCCGAACTCCTTCGGTACATCAAAACTCATAAACTCATAATATAACTGTCATCGAAACCTTAAGCGTGCGGACCCTACGGGTTCGAGAACAATGTAGACATGACCGAGACACGTTTCCGGTCAATAACCAATAGCAGAACCTGGATGCTCATATTGGCTCCCACATATTCTACGAAGATCTTTATCGGTCAAACCGCATAACAACATACATTGTTCCCTTTGTCATCGGTATGTTACTTGCCCGAGATTTGATCGTCGGTATCTCAATACCTAGTTCAATCTCGTTACCGGCAAGTCTCTTTACTCATTCCATAATACATCATCTCACAACTAACTCATTAGTTGAAATGCTTGCAAGGCTTAAGTGATGTGCATTACCGAGAGGGCCCAGAGATACCTCTCCGACAATCGGAGTGACAAATCCTAATCTCAAAATACGCCAACCCAACATGTACCTTCGGAGACACCTGTAGAGCTCCTTTATAATCACCCAGTTACATTGTGACGTTTGGTAGCACACAAAAGTGTTCCTCTGGTAAACGGGAGTTGCATAATCTCATAGTCATAGGAACATATATAAGTCATGAAGAAAGCAGTAGCAATATACTAAACGATCAAGTGCTAACGCTAACGGAATGGGTCAAGTCAATCACATCATTCTCCTAATGATGTGATCCCGTTAATCAAATGACAACTCTTTTGTCCATGGCTAGGAAACATAACCATCTTTTATAAACGAGCTAGTCAAGTAGAGGCATACTAGTGACACTATGTTTGTCTATGTATTCACACATGTATTATGTTTCCGGTTAATACAATTCTAGCATGAATAATAAACATTTATCATGATATAAGGAAATAAATAATAATTTTATTATTGCCTCTAGGGCATATTTCCTTCACTGACCGGCCACCCCATGGCCGTGATAAAACGACATATTAGCCCGAATACCAGCCCGCACCCCCACGCCAATACACTACGGCCCGGGGCAACATGCAAGACCCGCAAGATATACTGGAAAACAAAGCAGGACAACCAAGATCGATCTGTGGATCGCGGGGGCGCGCCCCAGCACGCGACGATGACCGTCGCGACGGATACACCATAAACAAGTCCGGCCGGGGCGAACACAGCCACCCAGACCAATTCGAACTGCGTAGCCACATAGCCCGGCACAGAGGCACCGCACAGCCCCTCTGCTTCACCGATGAAGCGATGGATCATGAATTCCCAGAAGGGTTCAAACCCGTAAACATCAAATCATACGATGGCACACCAGACCCTGCAGTATGGATTGAAGATTTCCTTCTCCATATTCACATGGCCCGCGGAGACGACCTACACACCATCAAGTATCTTCCCCTTAAGCTCAAAGGACCCGCCCGACACTGGCTTACAGCCTGCCCGCAAATTCCATTGGCAGTTGAGAAAACCTGGAAGACACGTTCCTCAACAACTTCCAGGGCACATACGTGCGACCACCGGACGCCGATGATTTGAGCCACATTACTCAACAGCCCGGAGAGTCAGCCAGGAAATTCTGGACTCGGTTCCTAACTAAAAAGAACCAAATAGTCGACTGTCCGGACGCCGAAGCACTGGCGGCTTTTAAGCATAATATCCGTGACGAGTGGCTCGCCCGACACCTCGGCCAGGAAAAACCCAAGTCCATGGCAGCCGTCATGACACTAATGACCCGCTTCTGCACGGGCGAGGACAGCTGGTTGGCTCGTAGCAACACCACGCCACATTCTGGCACTTCGGACGTCCGTGACAATAACGGCAAGCCACGGCGCAACAGACACAAGCGACGGAACAACGGCGACAACACCAAAGACACGGCAGTCAACACCGGATTCAGCGGATCCAAATCCGGTCAGCAGAAGAAGCTGTTCAAAAGAAACAATCAGGGACCGTCCAGTCTGGACCGCATACTGGAACGCTCATGCCAAATTCATGGCACTCCAGACAAGCCAGCCAACTACACCAACATAGACTGTTGGGTGTTCAAACAGGTCGGCAAAATAAACGCCGAAAACAAGGACAAGGGGCTGCACAGCGACGATGACGAGGAGCCCCGGCGTCCGAACACGGGGGGCAGAAGAAATTTCCCCCCAGGTGAAAATGGTCAACATGATCTACGCCACTCACATTCCCAAGCAGGAATGGAAGCGAGCACTACGGGACGTCTATGCGATGGAGCCAGTCTCCCCCAAATTCAACCCATGGTCAGCTTGTCCGATCACCTTTGATCGTAGGGATCATCCTACTAGCATCTGTTACGGCGGCTCAGCCGCATTGCTCCAAGACCCAATCATCGACGGATTCCACCTCACGCGAGTCCTTATGGACGGCGGCAGCAGCCTGAACCTACTTTATTAGGACACAGTGTGCAAAATGGGCATCGACCCTTCAAGGATCAAGCCCACCAAAACCACCTTTAAAGGTGTAATTCCTGGAGTAGAGGCCCATTGTACGGGCTCTATAACATTGGAAGTAGTCTTCGGATCTCCGGATAACTTTCGAAGCGAAGAGTTAGTCTTCGATATCGTCCCTTTTCGTAGTGGTTACCACGCACTGCTCGGACGAACTGCATTCGCTAGATTCAATGCGGTACCACACTATGCATACCTCAAGCTCAAGATGCCAGGACCACGCGGGGTCATAACAGTCAACGGGAATATGGACCGCTCTCTCCGTACAGAAGAGCATACTGCAGCCCTCGCGGCGGAAGTACAATGCGGCCTCCTCCGACAAACCACCAATCCAGCGATGACAACCTCGAGCACCATCAAGCGAGTCCGGAGCGCCCCGCAACAGGATCACCAGGCACGCAAAGAGCGCGACTAGCAGTCCCGCCTCTGCTTAAGACCCATCAAAGCGGCATTCGTACCACGCGTACACGATTACGCACTCAAAATACCATGGGCACAGGCGGAGTGTCAGGCCCCCGACTCGATGTCACATCGATCTAGCCGGTAACACCTCATATCACTTTGCGGCCTCACGCACGGTATCCCCACGGGTGTCGCCTTACCTTTGCCCGGGACCGTTTGCGCCTTTTGGCTCACGTATATGATAGTGCCGCTAGCATCCATATGATAAGGAGCCCGGGCTGACATGACTAGTCGTAAACCCAAAGTGGCACAGACTTACAGGGACAGGCATCCATGACCCAGCTTCGAACGTGTCGGTCATCAGCAAGTGGGTCCGGGCTGTAGCACTGGGCTAGCAGGACTCCGGTAAACCGGGCTGTAGCGGGCTAACAGGACTCCGGTACTCAATGCGTGACATTTCCCCGAAGGGACAGACACAGGAACGAAGAAGGACACATGCCGGCCAGCCTAAGTGTTCCAGAGCAGTAGCAAGCTACCATGGCTCAGCGGTAACACTAGGAGACATTTCCCGGTAAGAGAGGCTACTAAAGATAAACAACTAGATAGTCAGATCCCACACATACCAAGCATTTCAATCATACACACAATATGCTCGATATGTGCAAACACAACGAAGCATCACAACATGACTCTATGACACAAGTACTTTATTTAAGGCTCAGAGAGCCATACATAACATACACAAAGGTACGGGTCTCACGACCCGGCATGCAAGTCATACAGTCATACAAACCAGCAGCGGAAGTAACTTGTCTGAGTACAGACAACTAGTAAAATAAAAGAGGCTTGGAAAGCCTAGCTATACTACGTGGTCCTTCACAAGCTCAGGATCACCACCTGGGCCTTAGCCTACTCATTGATGTCAACGTCTACGTAGAACCCATCAGAAGGGGTTGCAGCGTCTTCTGTAAAAATATAAATTATAGCAACATGAGTACAAAGGTACTCAGCAAGACTTACATCAGATCCTACATACATGCATATTATCAAGAAGGGTTGGTGGAGTTATTGCAGCAAGCCGGCTTTGACTCTTGGCTAGACTAACCTACGAGACTCCAACTTGAAATGGTTTTTCGCACACGAGTCCACTACTCACCACTTCAATACACTACCGAGGATCCGCCTCCGTCTTCCTACGGAAGAGCCATCCTCGGCACTCACACTTATCTTGAGGCTTTTAGCAGTTTCCATTTACTTGTCTATGAACTGTATAGGCAACCAAGTAGTCCTTTACCGCGGACGCGGCTATTCGAATAGATTATGATAACCCTGCAGGGGTGTACTTCTTCATACATGTTTCCACCACTTAGCGTCTGCACACGACATGTGCTCGGCAGACTTCAAGCGAAAGCCGACGTGGGTGTAGACCACGACCTACCTAAACACTTAAGCCTCTAGTCCAGGTTTATCGCCTATCCAGGTTCCATCCGCAGGGAGTCCGGCCGAGGTTTCCCATACGGCCCCGAACGATGTGAACAGGGTTCCCGAGATACCTAACGGGTATTCGGTACACCCGGCCACGTACCTACCGCATCACAGCCCACCCCTACGGTCAGCGCTGTCCACGGCCTCCAGTAGACTACAAACACCAGAAACTACTTACAACTCCTGGACAGAGAGCTAGGGTGAATAAGAAGTCGAGCGGGGTCATATTTCAGGGCCCAATGCATGGTAGTAACTGTATCTTAAATCACACATACAGATCTCAGTGCTTAAGGTCGGCTTCAATGAAACAACCCACCATGTACTCCTACATGGCCTCTCATCGATACCTTTACCAAATCGTGTTCACCACACCACTCTCATTACCGACATAATCAATTCACTCTAGCCCATCACCCAGATGAACCAGACCTGACACGACTCTAAGCATAGCAGGCATAGCAAGGTAGGAACAACACATACATATGGCTCAATCAACTCCTACACATGCTAGTGGGTTTCATCTAGTTACTGTGGCAATGACAGGTCATGCAGAGGAAATGGGTTCAACTACCGTAGCACACAGCAGTTTGAAACGCGTTGTCTTAATGCAGTAAAAGAGAGCAGGAGCGAGAACATGGGATTTTATCGATATGATCAAATGGTTGGTTGCTTGCCTGATGGTTCGATGCACTGATACGGTTCTTCGTTAGGGTAATCACGGTACTCCTCGGAGGCAGAACCTGTCGCAAAGGACATCGATACACAACCATCACCAAACAATGTGCAACAATATGATGCATGCATGAAACATGGCAATATGAGTGTGTTGGGCTAATGCAACTAAAACCAGAAGGGTTTGAACAAATTTGAATCAAAGATTCAAATTTCAAACTCAAACATGGCCTTTTAAAGTGCTTTTCCTTGTTCTGCTTAAAACATCAATTTAACTTGTTTGATCATGCATGAAAATAGTACAGATGGATAGATTGGATTTTTCTGATCATTTTTCATATATAATTTGCCCAATTTGGAGTTACAGAATAAAAGTTATGAATTTTTGAAGTTTAAATAATATTCTGGAATTTCCTGATTTAAATTAAATCCAGAAATATAAATATTGCGCCAGCATAACGTCAGCATGACGTCAGCGGTCAACTGCGGCTGGCTGGGGTCAAACCTGACGTGTGGGGTCCACACGTCAGTGATAGGGGGGGTTTAACAGGGTTAATTTATTCCTAATTAGGGGTTAGTGGCGCTGGGGCCCACTGTCAGTGTCAGGGGGGTTAATTAAGCGGTGATTAGCACTAATCTGACCACCTGGCCGACGGGGCCCACGCGTCAGTGACCCTGGGGGGGTCAAACCCCAGGTCAAACAGGTCAAACCCACCGGCGACATGACGCCGGCGGGGCCCGAGACGGCGGCGCGATGCGGAAACGCGCTACAGGGCACGGGCGAGGCCGTGCTTGGGCTCGTTGGAGAGCCCTTGCTCCCGCGCGTCGAACGGTGGTGGTGGCCGTGCCTGTGGTGGCCGGTACCGACGACGGCGACGACCGTGGCGGCTGCCGGAGCTCGGTTGAGCTCGGGGTCGAGGCTACAACGGCTGCGGAGATGCGGGGTTGGCACCTACGGCTTCTACGCGGTGCGGTGAGGACGTGGGTGTGCTCGGTTGGGCGCTACGGTGACTGTGGCCACGACGGCGACGAGGCACGGCGGCGGCGAGCTTCGGAGCTCAAGGGGGCGGCAGCTACGGGATGCTAGGGACGACGGGGCAAGGGGGAATCGAGTCAGTGGCTCACCGCGGAGCTGCAGGGATGGTTAGCGGGCTCGGGGACGTCCGGTAGCTCCCGATTCGACGGAGACGATCTCCGGTGGCCGAGGAGGGGAACGGCGACGTGGGCGGCGATGCAGGGCTTCCGAAGGGGCTTGACTTGGTGGGGAGGAAGAGGGGGTCGAGGCGGAGCTCCTGAGCTCAGCGGAGGGGCGAGGGGTGGCCGGTGACGGCTGCTATGGCGAACGGCAGCGATGGTGGTGTTCGGCCGTGAGGGAGGGAGCGAGGGAGAGGAGGGAGGAACCGAGGGAGAGTGAGAGAGAGCAGGGGGGAGGGCGTGGCGTCGTCCGGGGCATCGAGACGAGGAGGGGAGGGCAGGCAGGCAGGCGAGCAGGTGGCGTGGCGCGGTGGCGCGCGCGCGCCGGCCACACTCCCCTCCCTCTGTCGAGGACGAAGACGACAGAGGAGGGAGGCGGGCTGGGCCGCCTGCTGGCTGGGCCGGCCAGCTGGCTGGGCTGCACAGGGAGGAGCCCAGGTAAGCTCCTCCTTTTATTTATTTTTCTTTTTCTAATTTCTGACATTTGTTTTGATTTAAATAAAATATTAAATCATTTATTTACCTTATGCCAATTTTTGCAGGAGCTAGATATATTATTCCAGAGCTCCTTTATAATTGGCATAATATTTGGACATATATTAATATATATAACTAATATATTTCCAATGCAAATATTTATGCATTAATTCCAAATGCCCAAAATAAATACCTATGAGCTCTTAAAAATATTGGTTTGATTTTTATCTCTGTCCAATATTTTCAGAGAGCAACATGAGCATTTTCTTGGACCTTTTTGGAGAAATTTTTATTTGGATCATTTTTCAAAAATGATTCTGAGGGTTTCACAAATCCCCATTTCAAATTAAATGGAAATTTAAACATGATGCACACACTCTGATGCATGACTAGCTAGGGTGTGACAACTCACCCCCACTCAAAAGAATCTCGTCCCGAGATTTGGGTTCCTCCAGGAAGAAGGCGGGATACTCAAGTCGAAGACGATCCTCCCTTTCCCAAGTTGCTTCATCCTCAGAATGGTGCGACCATTGAACTTTGAGAAACTTGATATTATGACGTCGGGTGGTACGTTCGGCCTGATCGAGGATACGAATGGGGTACTCTCGATATGTAAGATTATCTTGGAGATCAAGCATTTCGTGGTCCACTCCACGGATAGGATCCGAGAAGCAACGCCTGAGTTGAGAAACGTGGAAGACATCGTGGACTCTGGAGAGGTGCGGAGGTAGTTCCAACTGGTAGGCAACTTCTCCTCGTTTGGCGAGAATGCGAAAAGGTCCAATGTAACGAGGAGCCAATTTGCCTTTGATACCGAAACGATGGGTTCCCTTCAGAGGGGTGACCCGAAGATAAGCCTTCTCGTCAACCTCGAAAGTCATAGCCTTATGTTTTCGGTCATATTGACTCTTTTGACGAGATTGGGCTGCTTTCAACTTTTCACGAACGATACGAACTTGTTCTTCTGCTTCCTGAATCATATCCGGGCCAAAGAATTGTCTTTCCCCGGTCTCTGACCAGTTAAGGGGTGTTCGACACCGTCGTCCATAGAGAACTTCAAAAGGGGCTTTACCCAAGCTAGATTGATAGCTGTTGTTGTAAGCGAATTCGGCAAATGGAAGGCACTTCTCCCAGTCCATTCCGAATGAGATAACAGAGGCTCGAAGCATGTCTTCTAGAATTTGGTTGACGCGTTCCACTTGACCACTCGACTGAGGGTGGAAGGCGGTGCTAAAGGAGAGACGGGTTCCCATAGCATTTTGGAAACTTTCCCAAAATCGAGAGGTGAAAAGACTTCCTCGATCCGAGTTAATTTCCAAAGGAACACCATGGAGAGACACTATACGGGAGATGTATAAGTCTGCCAGCTGACTAGCGGTTATACTCTCACGAACAGGTAAGAAATGGGCTACTTTGGAAAGACGATCGACAACGACGAAAATAGCATTATTCCCTCTCTTGGTCCTGGGAAAACCGGTAATGAAATCCATACCAATTTTATCCCATTTCCATTCAGGAATAGCTAAGGGTTGAAGGGTGCCAGCAGGCCGTTGATGCTCTGCTTTTACACGACGACAGACGTCACAATTAGCAATATACTGAGCAATTTCTCTCTTCATCCTAGTCCACCAGAACCTCTGGCGTAGGTCCTGATACATCTTAGTACTACCGGGATGAATGGTGAGAGGAGATTCATGAGCCTCCTTAAGGATCAACTGCCGTAGATGCTGGTTCTTGGGAACCACTAGACGGTTCTCAAAGTACACAACACCATGATCATTTGTGGAGAAACAACTAGCACCTCCGCTAGCAATGTTCTCTTTGATTTTAGATATTCCCTTATCTCGCTTTTGGGCAGCGATGATTTGATCCGTAAGAGTAGGTTTTGCTACCAAGGTGGAAAGAAAACCTTGAGGAACAATGTGAAGGTTAAGCTTCCGAAATTCCTCATGGAGAAGCGGTTGACTTTGTTGTAACATTAGGTTGTTACAATAGGATTTACGACTTAGCGCATCAGCCATGACGTTGGCTTTCCCTGGGGTGTAGGTTATTCCTAAATCGAAGTCTGTGATCAACTCAACCCAACGTCTTTGCCTGAGATTCAAATCCGGTTGGGTGAAAATGTACTTCAGACTTTGGTGATCAGTGAATATTTCGCAACGATTACCGAGGAGGTAATGTCGCCAGGTCTTAAGTGCATAGACTACGGCTGCAAGCTCTAGATCATGAGTAGGATAATTCTCCTCATGTGGGTGCAATTGCCGTGAAGCGTAAGCAATTACGTGTCGATCTTGCATGAGAATGCAACCTAGTCCTTGTCGCGAGGTGTCGCAGTAGATAACAAAGTCCTTGGAGAAGTCTGGCGGTACCAGTACGGGAGCAGAGGTCAGGCGTCTTTTCAGTCCCTGAAAGCTGTGCTCACATTGTGGAGTCCACTCGAACTTCTTATCTTTCTTGAGGAGTTCGGTTAGAGGTTTGGCAACCTTGGAGAAGTTCTCGACAAAGCGACGACAATAGCTCGCTAAGCCCAGAAAACTCCGAACTTGCTTGACCGATTCAGGTGGAGTCCAATTAAGGACGGCTTGAACTCTCTCAGGGTTAACAGCAATACCTTTACCAGATATTACATGACCCAGATAGGTCACTTCTGACAACCAGAATTCACATTTAGAAAATTTGGCATAAAGGTGATGCTCTCGAAGTTTCTTCAACACTAGCCTTAGATGTTCGGCATGTTCTTCCTCGTTCTTGGAGTAGATGAGTATATCATCGAGGTAAACCACGACGAATTTATCCAAATACTCCATGAAGATTGAGTTCATTAACCGAGAAAAGGTGGCTGGAGCGTTGGTTAAACCGAAGGACATGACAGTGTACTCGTATTGGCCATAACGAGTAACAAAGGCTGTCTTAGGAATGTCCCCGTTTCTGATTTTGATTTGATGGTAGCCCAACCTCAAATCCATCTTGGAGAAGACTGAGGATCCAGCGAGCTGATCGTACAGGTCGTTGATCCTGGGAAGCGGATATTTGTTCTTGATTGTGACCAAATTGACAGGTCGGTAATCTACAACCATCCGGTCCGTACCATCCTTCTTTTTGACGAATAGGACGGGGCAAGCCCACGGAGATGAGCTAGGTCGGATGAAACCCTTTTTCAAGGACTCATCGAGTTGTTTCTTAAGCTCGGCTAGCTCTAGTGGTGCCATCTTATAGGGTCTTCTAGCAATCGGAACGGTTCCTGGAATGAGGTCTATTACGAACTCAACATCCCTGTCAGGTGGAACACCTGGCAATTCCTCTGGGAAGACATCCGGGAAGTCACGGACTACCGGAATGTCCTCAAGGTCTGGCAAAGGGCTGGCGTTAAGAGAATATAACTGTCGCTTGGCTAATCGGGTCAAGACATTGACTATCTTCCCCGAAGGATGGGTGAGTTGAACAGTCCTAGAGAAGCAATCAATTTTGGCTTGATGAGCCGACATCCAGTCCATACCCAGAATGATATTAATATCTGAAGATTTAAGGGCTATCAAAGACGCGAGGAAAACAAGTCTGTCGACTTGGATTTCATTTCCATAACTTACCCTAGAGGTCTGCCATCTAGAACCAGGAGTAGAAATTTCCATAGTGGATGGCATGTCACAGAATGCAACGTTATGCAAACGAGCATAATTTTCGGATATAAAAGAATGAGAGGCTCCTGTATCGAAAAGAACAGATGCCGGGTGGCAATTAACAAGAAGCGTACCGAGAACGACGTTGGGATCCTCTTGAGCTTCTTCGGCAGAGATACAGTTGACATGGCCACGTGAAGCGGTGACCGGCTTGGCGTGGAATACTTTTCCTGTCGGCTTGCCACGGCCAACAGCTTTAGCAGACTGGTTGGGGTTGGTCTGGGGACACTCACGCATATAGTCGCCAGATTCCCCACACTTGAAACAAGTCACGGAACTGGTACGTGGAGGAGCATTGTTAGTTGGACCCCCATAGGGCTTGGCCGGTGCAGACTGTTGAACAGGGCGAGGCGCCTGGAAAGATGGCCTCGGTGTGAACCTGGGTGGCAGGGCGGTGTTGGGTACCCACACGCGGCGCTTCTGAGGACCAGCACCGGATGAGGAACCCATATCACGGCCATGCTTGCGTGTTGCGTCATAGTCAGTCTGACCAGTTTCAGCACTGATGGCTTTGTTGACAAGTTTCTGAAAAGATGTGCACTCATGCAGACGGAGGTCACGGCGAAGCTCAGGACTAAGGCCCTTACGGAACCTTGCTTGCTTCTTGGCATCAGTAGACACTTCCTCAGTTGCATATCGTGCGAGGTTACCAAACTCCCTGCTGTAAACATCCACAGAAAGTCGGCCTTGGGTGAAACTGCAAAATTCCTCACGTTTACGGTCCATGAGACCCTCCGGAATGTGATGTTCACGGAAAGCCTCACTGAATTCAGCCCAAGTAGTGACATGGCCCGCCGGGCGCATAGCTCCATAATTCTCCCACCATAGACTAGCGGGGCCTTCAAGATGATATGCAGCAAAGGTGACCTTGTGAGCCTCCGCTACCAGCGCGGAACGCAGTTTGTGAGAGATACTGCGAAGCCAGTCATCAGCGTCGAGAGGCTCGACGGAGTGGTGGAACGTGGGTGGATGTAATTTGATAAAATCACTGAGTGACACCACGTTAGTCCTCTGATGGTGTGTTGTGTTCTGTTCAATACGCTCCAACAAACGGTTGGTCTCCCGCTTGTTTCTCTCAGCTTCCATCATAACCTCGGCTAGGGAAGGAGGATGAGGCAGATTTGCATCCCTGACTTCACTGCCTTCGGCCTGCTCTTGAGGAGCAGGGTTAGCGCGTGTGTTGACCATCCTAGGTAAACAAGACAATGATTTAGTCAGGATGATAAAATTCCAACATAGGATACAAAATGTAAGGAATAACTCGGAATGCAAGATGATCATCCGTATGACATGGTAGATACAGAAACTGCTTCTTTTATTCCATCGTCATACACACCATACAGGGTTTAGTACAAGACCAAACAAAGTACTATTACGGTGAAAAGAGGATTACATCTCATCGGAGGCATCCCAAGCTCCTATACATTATTTTTCTACACCTCCGGAAAGAGTACAAACTAGGTCATATCCCACGAGTCACGCAGGACAATAGACGACACAGCTAGTGCGAACTAGTGATACAACCACTAACTCAGACCGATCCGTAGTAGTCCTCGTAGAAGTCACCTCCATAGCCTGGAAGCTCAACATGATCATCCGGAAACAGACGATCTCGCGGAGCTTGTGGACCATAGGGGCTAGGATGAGGTCTTGGACCAATAGACGGTGGCCTGCGGGGACCGCGAGGTGGGGTGATGCCTCCTACATCACGCCAACCCATCACGTCTGGCAGAGCAGATCTCACAGGATAGAGATCGCGCATATCTGAATATCCAGCTTGCACCGCGGGTGCGAACCGAGTCAAAGTGGCCCAGTGGTCAGCACGGGTATTGAAGAGCTCTAACCTTAAGGCCCGATTTTCACGGTCCTTATCCTCGAGCATCTCAGCAGTGGTGCGAGTCCGTGAATCCTCCTGGGTGGGGTCAGCATAGATAGCCTGGAGATACCCTTGTGCTCCCGGAAGTGATCCTGGCATATACCGGAAATCAGAATCCCGAAATAGACCAGATCTGACTCGCATGATGGTCATCATAGAGTAGGCGGCATCCTGCACAGCCATCTCAATAGTAACCCCGAGTCCATAGGAGCAGTGAAGGGGCTCGGTGGATCCAGGATAAGATGGAAATATCCGGACAGTGCAGAGATACTGGCTTTGATTGAAGTCCCGAAATTGCTCTTCGACCGTGTACTCAGGATACCAGCGGTATCCAGCCTCAGTCATTACCCTGACCAACTTGGCAGTATGGCCGGGTACATCTAGGCATCGAGTCAGGCGAACCACTTGATTGAGGTCGCGAGTGGCCATCTGAAATCATAATCATAATGCAAAGGCATTAGAATTTCTAGCAAAATTTCGGCAGCATAACAGCTGTAAATGCTCAAGAAGGATTTTGAGACATTTGACAAAGGATTTCATACACACTCAACATCATCATATCAAAGTTCTGAGACCATCCTAGCAACATAATGTGATAAAAAAACTGAACTAGGCTTGTATCCATCATACCTATAAGGTACTACTGATTAGTAACACGTGATCCTGATAGAGAGAATAGGTCCTAATTCCTTAACCCCCGGTGGAAGAATGGACTGACTCAGATCAGAGTGTCATAAGATAAAGGAGTAAAAAAGAGCCTTACGTTCCAACCCACAAACAATTCCCCTACATATAACTAAAGAATTTCTAGACTCAACATCGACCAGTTTGGCTTGGAGAACCTACAGGCAGTCCGGCTCTGATGCCAACGCTGTCAGGCCCCCGACTCGATGTCACATCGATCTAGCCGGTAATACCTCATATCACTTTGCGGCCTCACGCACGGTATCCCCACGGGTGTCGCCTTACCTTTGCCCGGGACCGTTTGCGCCTTTTGGCTCACGTATATGATAGTGTCGCTAGCATCCATATGATAAGGAGCCCGGGCTGACATGACTAGTCGTAAACCCAAAGTGGCACAGACTTACAGGGACAGGCATCCATGACCCAGCTTCGAACGTGTCGGTCATCAGCAAGTGGGTCCGGGCTGTAGCACTGGGCTAGCAGGACTCCGGTAAACCGGGCTGTAGCGGGCTAACAGGACTCCGGTACTCAATGCGTGACATTTCCCCGAAGGGACAGACACAGGAACGAAGAAGGACACATGCCGGCCAGCCTAAGTGTTCCAGAGCAGTAGCAAGCTACCATGGCTCAGCGGTAACACTAGGAGACATTTCCCGGTAAGAGAGGCTACTAAAGATAAACAACTAGACAGCCAGATCCCACACATACCAAGCATTTCAATCATACACACAATATGCTCGATATGTGCAAATACAACGAAGCATCACAACATGACTCTACGACACAAGTACTTTATTTAAGGCTCAGGGAGCCATACATAACATACACAAAGGTACGGGTCTCACGACCCAACATACAAGTCATACAGTCATACAAACCAGCAGCGGAAGTAACTTGTCTGAGTACAGACAACTAGTAAAATAAAAGAGGCTTGGAAAGCCTAGCTATACTACGTGGTCCTTCACAAGCTCAGGGTCACCACCTGGGCCTTTAGCCTACTCGTTGATGTCAACGTCTACATAGAACCCATCAGAAGGGGTTGCAGCGTCTTCTATAAAAATGTAGATTATAGCAACATGAGTACAAAGGTACTCAGCAAGACTTACATCAGATCCTACATACATGCATATTATCAAGAAGGGTTGGTGGAGTTATTGCAGCAAGCCAGCTTTGACTCTTGGCTAGACTATCCTACGATACTCCAACTTGAAATGGTTTTGCGCACACGAGTCCACCACCCACCACTTCAATACACTACCGAGGATCCGCCTCCGTCTTCCTACGGAAGAGCCATCCTCGGCACTCACACTTATCTTGAGGCTTTTAGCAGTTTCCATTTACTTGTCTATGAACTGTATAGGCAACCAAGTAGTCCTTTACCGCGGACGCGGCTATTCGAATAGATTATGATAACCCTGCAGGGGTGTACTTCTTCATACATGTTTCCACCACTTAGCGTCTGCACACGACATGTGCTCGGCAGACTTCAAGCGAAAGCCGACGTGGGTGTAGACCACGACCTACCTAAACACTTAAGCCTCTAGTCCAGGTTTATCGCCTATCCAGGTTCCATCCGCAGGGAGTCCGGCCGAGGTTTCCCATACGGCCCCGAACGATGTGAACAGGGTTCCCGAGATACCTAACGGGTATTCGGTACACCCGGCCACGTACCTACCGCATCACAGCCCACCCCTACGGTCAGCGCTGTCCACGGCCTCCAGTAGACTACAAACACCAGAAACTACTTACAACTCCTGGACAGAGAGCTAGGGTGAATAAGAAGTCGAGCGGGGTCATATTTCAGGGCCCAATGCATGGTAGTAACTGTATCTTAAATCACACATACAGATCTCAGTGCTTAAGGTCGGCTTCAATGAAACAACCCACCATGTACTCCTACATGGCCTCTCATCGATACCTTTACCAAATCGTGTTCACCACACCACTCTCATTACCGACATAATCAATTCACTCTAGCCCATCACCCAGATGAACCAGACCTGACACGACTCTAAGCATAGCAGGCATAGCAAGGTAGGAACAACACATACATATGGCTCAATCAACTCCTACACATGCTAGTGGGTTTCATCTAGTTACTGTGGCAATGACAGGTCATGCAGAGGAAATGGGTTCAACTACCGTAGCACACAGCAGTTTGAAACGCGTTGTCTTAATGCAGTAAAAGAGAGCAGGAGCGAGAACATGGGATTGTATCGATATGATCAAATGGTTGGTTGCTTGCCTGATGGTTCGATGCACTGATACGGTTCTTCGTTAGGGTAATCACGGTACTCCTCGGAGGCAGAACCTGTCGCAAAGGACATCGATACACAACCATCACCAAACAATGTGCAACAATATGATGCATGCATGAAACATGGCAATATGAGCGTGTTGGGCTAATGCAACTAAAACCAGAAGGGTTTGAACAAATTTGAATCAAAGATTCAAATTTCAAACTCAAACATGGCCTTTTAAAGTGCTTTTCCTTGTTCTGCTTAAAACATCAATTTAACTTGTTTGATCATGCATGAAAATAGTACAGATGGATAGATTGGATTTTTCTGATCATTTTTCATATATAATTTGCCCAATTTGGAGTTACAGAATAAAAGTTATGAATTTTTGAAGTTTAAATAATATTCTGGAATTTCCTGATTTAAATTAAATCCAGAAATATAAATATTGCGCCAGCATGACGTCAGCATGACGTCAGCGGTCAACTGCGGCTGGCTGGGGTCAAACCTGACGTGTGGGGTCTACACGTCAGTGACAGGGGGGGTTTAACAGGGTTAATTTATTCCTAATTAGGGGTTAGTGGCGCTGGGGCCCACTGTCAGTGTCAGGGGGGTAAATTAAGCGGTGATTAGCACTAATCTGACCACCTGGCCGACGGGGCCCACGCGTCAGTGACCCTGGGGGGGTCAAACCCCAGGTCAAACAGGTCAAACCCACCGACGACATGACGCCGGCGGGGCCCGAGACGGCGGCGCGATGCGGAAACGCGCTACAGGGCACGGGCGAGGCCGTGCTTGGGCTCGTTGGAGAGCCCTTGCTCCCGCGCGTCGAACGGTGGTGGTGGCCGTGCCTGTGGTGGCCGGTACCGACGACGGCGACGACCGTGGCGGCTGCCGGAGCTCGGTTGAGCTCGGGGTCGAGGCTACAACGGCTACGGAGATGCGGGGTTGGCACCTACGGCTTCTACGCGGTGCGGTGAGGACGTGGGTGTGCTCGGTTGGGCGCTACGGTGACTGTGGCCACGACGGCGACGAGGCACGGCGGCGGCGAGCTTCGGAGCTCAAGGGGGCGGCAGCTACGGGATGCTAGGGACGACGGGGCAAGGGGGAATCGAGTCAGTGGCTCACCGCGGAGCTGCAGGGATGGTTAGCGGGCTCGGGGACGTCCGGTAGCTCCCGATTCAACGGCGACGATCTCCGGTGGCCGAGGAGGGGAACGGCGACGTGGGCGGCGATGCAGGGCTTCCGGAGGGGCTTGACTTGGTGGGGAGGAAGAGGGGGTCGAGGCGGAGCTCCTGAGCTCAGCGGAGGGGCGAGGGGTGGCCGGTGACGGCTGCTATGGCGAACGGCGGCGATGGTGGTGTTCGGCCGTGAGGGAGGGAGCGAGGGAGAGGAGGGAGGAACCGAGGGAGAGTGAGAGAGAGCAGGGGGGAAGGGCGTGGCGTCGTCCGGGGCATCGAGACGAGGAGGGGAGGGCAGGCAGGCAGGCGAGCAGGTGGCGTGGCGCGGTGGCGCGCGCGCGCGCCGGCCACACTCCCCTCCCTCTGTCGAGGACGAAGACGACAGAGGAGGGAGGCGGGTTGGGCCGCCTGCTGGCTGGGCCGGCCAGCTGGCTGGGCTGCACAGGGAGGAGCCCAGGTAAGCTCCTCCTTTTATTTATTTTTCTTTTTCTAATTTCTGACATTTGTTTTGATTTAAATAAAATATTAAATCATTTATTTACCTTATGCCAATTTTTGCAGGAGCTAGATATATTATTCCAGAGCTCCTTTATAATTGGCATAATATTTGGACATATATTAATATATATAACTAATATATTTCCAATGCAAATATTTATGCATTAATTCCAAATGCCCAAAATAAATACCTATGAGCTCTTAAAAATATTGGTTTGATTTTTATCTCTGTCCAATATTTTCAGAGAGCAACATGAGCATTTTCTTGGACCTTTTTGGAGAAATTTTTATTTGGATCATTTTTCAAAAATGATTCTGAGGGTTTCACAAATCCCCATTTCAAATTAAATGGAAATTTAAACATGATGCACACACTCTGATGCATGACTAGCTAGGGTGTGACACGGAGGCGCAACAGTGACTCAGTCAACAGTGCGGTATCACTGCAACATACCTTCATAACCTTCCCCTTTTATCTTTCAGGACATTGCTTTAGGGCAGCCTCTTCAGAAGAGCCGGATTGTTGGACTTACATAGGAGAGAAAACCAAGGAGGCAACAGGCTTTGCGCACAAAAGGAAATACCCAGGTGGAATCTGTTCATGATCGTTATACCTGTTTTATATACCTACATGCAGCCTGCCCTTGGATAGGACATGTTAAATAGTCCTATTTACTCCCGCTTAAACGCACCCATGGTAAACATACGCTTAAACGTATTATTCATCAATGGGAGACCATATATAGCGTCAGCTTCTCATCATCATTTTAGCATTTTTTCTTACAAATGTTTATTTAATATTGCATCCGTACACCTTGGTACGATCAATTTTGCCAGGGGCTTCTCATGGCACCTCATAATACGGCAAAACAAGTCCGAACACTTTTAATAGTGCGGCACCCCGAACTTATAGCACTATATGCATCAGCTCCGAATCACGTCTTGGGTCAATAGTTGGGTTTGCCCGGCTCCCTTGTTTTGGTACCTTACGTTCCGTTATATCGGCTAAGGTAGCACAGGGAGAACTACTGCGATTGTGTCCCGGTTCTTCCGGATGAGCACCTCAGTAGAGAAAGCCGAAAACTGACCGGCATGATGCGGTGAGAGCTGGTCGCTGTTCGAGAGATCTTAAAATCCTTAAAGATTTTTCCGCTTTAGGCGAGGAATTGGCTTCGTCCGATCTAGGCGTATATAGCGCCCCAATTCGGCCTTCCGAATTCTAGGGGCTTCGCCGAAATTTAAAATTGTAGACTTCTATGGCTAAGTGAAAGTTATAAAGCCGCATAGTCCGATTGCCTTGTTCGCTGCACCGGATACCTCCTTAAGGGACCAAAAATTTGGGTAAAGAGTATCTGGGTTTTTCCAGGAACACGCCGGTACTACTTACGTGGGGGCGGAAGCCGACGACTGGCCTACTTTCAGAATTTTATAAACAGCCGCACGGAAGGTAATATTTTAAATCAAACAGTGCTACATAGCGCAAGTAACTTCGTATTGATATTAGAACAATGACAGAGGTACATTTACTCAAGGATCGTGTCCTTGGTACATTCATTGGCCACGAGACGAGCACCCTTCATAACGCCATCGTAATACTTCTCAGGATAGTGATGCGCCTTGCCCTCCGGCGGCCCATCCTTCACCAGCTCCTCTGCATCCAGCTTGCCCCAATGCACCTTCGCGCGGGCAAAGGCCCGGCGGGCACCCTCAATGCAAACGGATAGCTTGATAACTTCAGGCCGCGGACAGGCATTCACCATCCGCTTGATCAGGCCGAAGTAGCTAGTGGGCAGGGGCTCACCAGGCCACATCCAGACTATGAAATCTTTCATAGCCACTTCCGCCGCCCTGTGGAGTTCGACCAACTGCTTCAGTTGGTCACTTAGAGGCATTGAGTGTTCGGCCACAACATACTGGGACCAGAACAACTTCTCTGTTGAGATCCCCTCCTTGGCACGTTAGAACTCCGCGACATCTGATATGCTGCGTGGCAGATCTGCGAATGCCCCTGGAGAGCTCCGAATTCGGGTAAGTAAAAGAAACGCCTCCTCCACATGTTTGCTTTGTATAAAGAATGTCTTACTCGCCGCTATCTTCTTGGCCGCCTGGACTTCCTGCTATGCCTTGTCGGCTTTGGCCTTGGCGTCTTTCATACTCGCATGGGCCTTCACAAGCTCGGCCTCTTTCATCTTAAGATCATGCTCCATGGACTCGAACTTCTTGCCAAGCTCCTGGAGATCTTGCTGTACCTCGCCCACTCTATCATCTTGCTTTTCGCGCTCCTTGCATTCCAAGGCCGCCTTGTCTTCGGCCTCGGACAACGCTTTCTCCAGAGACGCCACTTCGGTGGTGGCCCCTGTTACACAGTCACGATGCTTCGTCATTAGAATACCCAATTTTATCTATCCTTCATTACATGAGAGCGAGGAATCACTCACCTTTGTTCTCTTCGAGCCGCCTCTTCGTGAGGTCGAGCTCCCCCTGCACCTGCTCCAGGTCCCGCTTTAGTCCGGCGATCTCGGTTGTGCGGACAGCAACGGCAAGCAGCACAACCTGCTTATTCACATGCACACTTATTATTAGACTCATGCGGATTATAATTGACCCTCCGTTTGGCTTTTCTTTCCGAACACCAAACAGAGTATCAGGGGCTACTACCTATCGGGTGGTAATTTCACACATTTTTATTACTCACCTCAAAGCCTGTTAGGAGGCTGGTGCAAGCTTCGGTTAGTCCGCTCTTGGCGGACAAAACCTTCTGAATCACCGCACTCATAAGAGTACAGTGCTCTTCATCCATGGAAGAACCGCGAAGCGCTTCCAGCAGATAATCCGACGCCTCGGGCATAACATAAGTCCTCGGCACGGACGACTCGCCCTCCCTAATGAGGGGCTGCCCGCCTGAGTCCGGAACCGTTGGAGGTTCCAAAACAGTGTTCGGCTGAGAGCCCGGCCTACTGTGGCTCTCATCGATACGATCCGCGGGGATCTTGAACCCCGCGTGTCCAACATCTGGAATTCCGCCTTGGGGCACCTCCAGAGTCACCTCCCCCCACTCTGGGAGCCTTCGGGACAACACCTCCGTGTCATCTGCGGGCTGAGGAGTAGTGGCCGTCGGGAGCGAGTTCATCGCTGAATCGCTCAGGGACCCATCCGAAGACGATACCTCGGGATGAACCCTGGCCGGACCGCATATACGTTCGGCGTTATAAAAAGACTATGAAGTAAAATCACGATAGAGTGCGGATACTTACGATCGCGCTAGGGGCTTCCCCCTGGGCAGGCACCCCTCCTCGCTATGGGCGGTCGTGGCGGAGTAGTCCGGAAGGGACACCTTTCCCTTCTTGGACGTCCCAGCCTCCTCCTCCGGGGCGGCTTTCCTCTTTTTCTCCTCCCCAGTGCGGGGAGGTAGAGTTTCTTCTTGCTTCCCCCCACCTCCGCGGGAGGAATCTGCCTTGTCGTCGTCGGACGATGAGGGAATGACGACCTTGCACCGGGGGACTTCACCGCCCCCTGGTCCGACTTCTCAGGCCCATCATCCTCTCCGGATGGGGTGGCCCCTTCTTCTTCTTCCTCCCCTTCGGGGGAGGAGTGTGCCTCGTCGTCTTCGGATGAGGCTTTCGGTACAACCTTACGCCGGAGACCCTTCCTGGTCCCCGGGGCCTTCTTTTCGGCCTTCTTCTCCGGTGCCTTGTAGGGCGCCGGGACTAGCATCTCCGTCAGGAGAGCATCAGCTGGGCCTTCTGGCAGCGGATCCGGATAGTCAATCTGCTCCGTTGTCTCCACATAATCCTGATTAAATATGCACAATTACTTAAGACTCCCCCACAAATATACTGGGAAGAGCTGAATTCGATGGTAGTCAAAAAACTCACTGGACTAGGAGGCCGCGCGGCGTGAAGTCCATGGTCCTCGGATGTGGGAGGAGGTACTTCGGAGGCCTTGAACAGCGCCTTCCATGCGTCTTTATGCGTCATGCCGTAGAGCCTCTGAAGCATCTGGTGTTCGGCCGGGACGAACTCCCATAGATTAAATGCCCGCCTTTGGCATGGAAGAATCCGGCGAACGAGCATGACCTGGATCACGTTGACAAGCTTGATGTTCTTGTCCTTCATGCTCTTGATGCAGTTTTGGAGCCCGGTCAGCTCTGTAGGTTCGCCCCAGGCTAGGCCCTTCTTTTCCCAGGAGGTGAGCCGCATGGGGGTTCCGGATCGGAACTCGGGGCCGCTGCCCAGTTGGCACCGCGCGGCTCGGTGATGTAGAACCACCCCGGCTGCCACCCTTTCACGGTCTCTCCAAAGGAGCCGTCAAGCCAGGTGACATTAGGCATCTTGCCCACCATGGCCCCTCCACACTCCGCTTGCTGGCCGCTCACGATCTTCGGCTTCACGTAGAAGATTTGCAGCCATAGGCCGAAGTGAGGCTTGATGTGGAGGAAGGCCTCACATACAACGATGAACGCCGAGATGTTGAGGACAAAGTTTGGGGCTAGATCATGGAAATCTAGCCCGTAGTAGAACATGAGCCCGTGGACGAAGGGATGAAGTGGAAACCCCATTCCACGGATGAAGTGGGCAAGAAACACGACCCTCTCATGGGGTCCCGGGGTTGGAATGACCTGCCCGTCGTCTGGTAGCCGGTGCGCTATGTCTGCGGACAAGTATCCGGCCGCCCGAAGATTCGCGATATGCTTCTCCTTCACAGTGGAAGCCACCCACTTGCCTCCTGCTCCAGACATATTCAGCTGTGCGGAGAGGACTTGGACTAGGGCATTGGAGCTCGAGGAGGTAAGAATGAGCAAAGGAAGGGGAAGGCGTGGGTGAAAATGGGGAGCCCTTATCCCTTTATAAAGGCGACGAAAGCGGTGCGCCTCCTCGCTCGCCCGTTGAGAATCACTTACTTCCCAAGTGCCATGATTGATGGCGTGGTGGGATTACCCATACCCTATTGATGAGAATCCCGTGATAAGGGGACACGACCTCTGCTTTGACAAGACATGTCAAGAAAACCGCCTCGCAATATGCACTTTGGCTGGTTGTGGGAAAACGGTTCGAATAATGACCCTACCGTAATGACATATCACGTCGTCTAAAAAGTTGTCAGCTGAAATATCATTCTCTCTACGATGGTATGTGAAGATCATTTTGCAGATCCGGACATGGTTTGCGTGTTCGATGATTACCTTGGAGTATTCAGAGAAGGAACCCGCCTTGCAATGCCGAAGACAAGACTGCGCGCCGGACTCATCGTCATTGAAGCTTGGTTCAAGGGCTACTGAGGGAGTCCTGGATTAGGGGATATCCGGACAGCCGAACTATATACATCATCCGGACTATTGGAGAGTCAAGATACAAGACTCAAGACTCCGTCCCGTGTCCAGATGGGACTCTCCTTTGCGTGGAAGACAAGCTTGGCGATCCGGATATTGTATTTCCTTCCTTGTAACCGACTCTGTGTAAACCCAAGCCCTCTCTGGTGTCTATATAAACCAGAGAGGTTGCTCCTTAGAAGGCCGATCACAATTACAATCATAATCATCATAGGCTAGCTTCTAGGGTTTAGCCTCTACGATCTCGTGGTAGATCTACTATTGTACTACTCACATCGTCAATATTAATCAAGCAGGAAGTAGGGTTTTACCTCCATCGAGAGGGCCCAAACCTGGGTAAACATTGTGTCCCTTGCTTCCTGTTACCATCAGCCTAAGACGCACAAATCGGGACCCCCTACCCGAGATCCGCCGGTTTTGACACCGACAGGGGCCTTGTTCTTCTCTTCAGCTGGAATACTCCTTGTGTTCCTCTTAGGTGCAGACTTGGGCTTAGGAGCAGTAGCCTTAGGAGCATCTTTGGGCTTAGATGGAGCAGCCCCTAATCTTATAGCATCTCCCATTAGCTTCTGAGCTTTAGGTGCTGGTGCAGCAACCTCTTCCTCTTCTTATTCAGAGTCTCTCCTCACAGAGGGCTTGCCAAGTACTTTGGCAGTAGTAGTTCTGACTCTCTTCTTCTTTTTCTTGTCTTGGCCAGCAGCTTCATCATCAGACTCAATGGTGAACTTCGTGGTTCACCAGTGGCAACCTTCCTAGGTTTGGAAGTGGGAATTCTCCTGGCAGGTGCCTTCTTCTGCATTCCTGGCTTAGTGGAAGCAGCTGTGCCATATTCCTTCTTCAACACTTTCTTCTTAGAAGTGGCCTCATCTTCAACAGCCACATAGTCCTCATCTTCAGAATCTGAGGTTTTCTTCTTCCTGGCCCTGGTTGCTGCCTTGGGCAAGTTGACGGGTGTGCTCCTGCTACCATCATCATAACTGCTAGAGGGACTAGTGCCCTCACTTATATGGACTTGCTCCTCAGACTTGTTCTGACTGTCACCCTGATCTGACATGATGCAAACTCTGACAGCGACCCTGTGAATAGATGTAGATGAGGTAGAGTGGATGAGCATCACAAAGCATGGAGGTTTTTGCAAAATATTTGAGTCAAAAACTTAGTTTTAGTTTTCCACAGAAAGCATTTCGGAGCTACCGATTTGTAAACTCGGTGAGACCGAAGCAGCTTTTGGAACCTAAACTAGTGAACTCGTTCAGACCGAGTCATAGTTTGGTGGCACCAAGACTGCTAGGGTTTCACAAAGAATCGAACTTGGTCACACCGATTTGCAATTCTCGGTCAGACCGAGAATCACATGTGCAATGGCCTGAGCCAAATCGGTGAGACCGATTTCTACAAATCGGTCGGTCCGAGATGAATTCGGCGGAAACCTAACCCTAAATTTTCAATCCAAATCTAATCTACGGAGTAGTTTTGCTGGATAAGAAGATTTCAAACGTAGCAAGATTCATGGCATTGCATTGTGCTAGGAATCAGAGTGAGGATAGCACAAAGTTTTGAGTCCATACGCTAGTTCGGAGATGAACTCGCTACGGCGGCAACGTCGGGGCAAAATACCATTGACGGCGGTGGAGACCAGCGGTGGGAGGTCGCTGGCGATGAGGAGGAGAATCTGGAGACCCGAGGAGGCAGAGCAGGCTGTGCGCGGGCGAAGGGTTTCAAAAAAAATTCCAAATTTGTCCTGGGGGTATATATAGCCTGACCCTATCAGTGTGACCGAGTGGAACAACTCGGTGGCACCGAGATGCATCACTGCAAACACTTACTGCAACTTGGTGTGACCGAAAAGTTCAAATCGGTTGCACCGAGATTGAAAAACTAGATCAACTTAGTGATCTCGGTATGACCGAAATGGATGAATCGGTCAGACCGAAACACATAAAGAGATTTTGGAAGTTTAAGTCTATGACGAATCGGGGACTCCGAGTTCTCCTCACACAAAGTGGTTCGAATCTGACTTGATCAAACTTTGTGATATAGCATGAATAGAGTTTGAGACAAGAAAAACATAGATAGCTAGAGAAGGTTCTTAGGCATTCTTGTTCATCCACTTGGCAAAAGAAAAGAAACCAAACAATCAAAGCAACAAGTGGATGTCCTCGAATGAGTAAATTATGCAACCAACATGCTCACACAATAAAATGACAAATGAAATATGTGACAAAGCATGCACAAACACTTCTAGCATCTATCAAGCAATTGGCGACGACTAGGTCATCTATATATGAGCATATTTACTTAGGAGTCAAATGAGAACATTTGATCATAGGTCATATTCATCATTTAAGCACAACTGGGGTTGCCACTTTTAAATAAAGCATTGTTGTGTTCACACCATTAGAGTTGCTTTGGCTCAATTATTTGAGTAAAGCTCCCCCTAGATGTGAGATCCCCCCTAAGAGGGATGCACTAACCTTGGGTTTTTGTCGATGATGGCTTCATGTAGGTGTTGAAGATGTGGATGCTCAATGTTGATGTAGATCATTTGGAGCAATCCTTTGGAGTGAGTTGCACTTTCAATACCTACACGGGTTAGTCCCACAAGGAACAAACAAGGATATCCATAGACATAGAGTGATGCACACACAAGATGATGTCCATGAAATCATTAGGTTACCTTGTCCCTTGTCTTACCAACAAGAGGGTTTGTGACTCCTTGAACTAGTGCAAGATGTGGAAGTTGATTGCACTTGTCTTTGCCAAAATGATAAGAATGAAATATGTTGGCGGAGTCACCCTCAAGAACTCTCTAGTTCTTCTTCTTCGGGATCCACATCATCTTGATGGGAATCCTTAGAGTTGTAGTTGTACTCGATGAAGTAGAACTTGACATAGTCTTGGGAACCCACTTGACCAAGGCCTTGGGAGCTTCTTCAAATGCATCAATCTCCTCTTGAAGCTTGTCATTGCCTTTTTGCTTGTGGTCTTGTGGTGGAAGATCATCTTGAGCTTGTGTCCCTTTGAAAGAAGTAGGATCATACTTCTCTCTTGAGGAAAAAACTTCATCTTGGGGTATTGATCTTCTTCCCACTCAACTCCATTGGCATTTAACTTTCGTTCAAAACCAACACCTTGGTTCTTCCGGTGCCTTCCTTGCTTGCGTACAATTTCCTCGAATTGCTTACTCCCGGCAAGGCTCTTGTAAACACCTTTCTCTATAATTCCCTTCAATAAGCTATTTTCTTGTTCAAGGGTAACTTGGCTAAGAGAATCATTAGTGGAATCAAGAGAACTACTAGAAGCAACAACATTGGATTTAGCATGATTATTGTTACTACTAGAGGAAGAATCTTTCTTGTTCTTGTTACTAGACTTGACTTGAGGCATGTAAGTAGATAAGAGTAAACGCTTGGCAATGTAAGAAGAACTTTTCTTGCAAAGATCATCATTGATTGCTTTTAAAAACTCATGCTCTTGCTCAAGGTTGAGATTTTTCAAAGCGTAACTTCTCATGAGTCCTTAAAAGTTCTCGATGATCTCCTAAGATAGTTTCATGAGCTAACTTAAGAGTGTTTAGTTCTTTAGTTAGGAGCTCAATCTTCTCCTTATCATTGTCATTCGTTTTATCTTGATTAGCATGATTAATTGACGTTTCATCATAGTATTCATCACTAGAGTTTTCAACAAGTAAATCATCATCACCTAACAAATCATCTTCATCACTATTGAAATCAACATACTTGGGGTGTGATACCTTTGGGCCTTTAGCCATGAAGCATCTTCCAAGTCCTTCATTTGGTGAATCAAATATGTCGTAGAAGTTGGTTGACACAAGTGCTAGACCGGCAACACCTTCATCTTGAGTGTATTCGGAGTCAGAGTGATAGCTTCTCTCAGAGTGATTGTCGGAGTCGGAGCCGGATACCCATTCACCAACATGAGCTTGATGTCTTTGTTTTCTGTAGCTCCTTGATGACTTGTCCTTCCTTTCCGAATCCTTGCTTCTCCGGGATGCTCTTCGTTCATAACGATCATCTCTACTCCTTATCTCTCTTGATGGTGATTCTTCTCTTTTACTTCTTCTTTTTGGAGAATCTTCTCTTCTTTTGTAGGGTGCCGTACACTCATTGGAATAGTGTTTGGGTCTTCCACAATTGTAGCAATTGCGCTCACGACTAGACGATCTTTTGTCATTGTAGGACCTTGACTTGGAGCTTCTTTCCTTGCTTCTACTCTTGTAGAACTTGTTGAAGTTCTTCACCATTAGGATCAATTCTTCATTGAAGGTTTGTTTCTCACTTGATGATGTGGGAGCTTCACATGAGGCTTTGTAAGCACCACTTGACTTGTTGTGGAGATCCTCCTTATCCTTGAGTGACATCTCATGAGCAACAATTCTTCCAATGACTTCCGTTGGCTTGAGATCTTTGTAATTGGACATCATTTGGATCGATGTGCACACGGTACCATATTTTCCATCCAAATCTCTTAGGATCTTCTTGATGATGAATTTGTCGGTCATCTCTTCACTTCCTAAGCCGACAATCTATTTGTGATAAGAGCAAGCCTAGAGTATATTTCAGCGACACCTTCACCATCCTTCATTTTGAACTTGTCAAGTTGACTTTGAAGCACATCCAATTTGGATTCCTTGACGGAGTCGGTACCTTCGTTCATATCAATCAAAGTATCCCAAATTTCCTTTGCATTCTCAAGACGGCTGATTTTGTTGAATTCTTTGGGGCACAATCCGTTGAAGAGGATATCACAAGCTTGAGCATTGTATTGCAGCATCTTCAACTCTTCCGCGGTAGCTTCACGGTTTGGTTCTCTCCCATCAAAGAATTCACCTTGCAAGCCAATACACACAATAGCCCAAACAGCGGGGTTATGTCCAAGAATATGCATTTTCATCTTATACTTCCAACTAGCAAAATTAGTACCATCAAATTAAGGACCTCTTCGGTGGTAATTTCCCTTGCTAGATGCCATACTCTCCTAGGTTGTGAAACCAAGGCTATGACTACCAAAAGCTATGGAAATTAAATCAAATGGAGACCAAAGCTCTGATACCACTTGTAGGATCGAAAGTATGTCTAGAGGGGGGGGTGATTAGACTACTTGACCAAATAAAAATCTAGCCTTTTCCCAATTTTAGTTCTTGGCAGATTTTAGCAACTTAGCACAAGTCAAGCAATCTTAACAAAATTCAAGCAAGCATGCAAAGAGTATATGAGCAGCGGAAAGTAAAGTATGCAACTTGCAAGGATGTAAAGGGAAGGGTTTGGAGAGTGCAAACGCAATAGGAGACACAGATATTTTTGTCGTGGTTACGATAGGTGGTGCTATCGTACATCCATGTTGATGGAGACTTCAACCCACGAAGGGTAATGGCTACGCGAGTCCATGGAGGGCTCTACCCACAAAGGGTCCACGAAGAAGCAACCTTGTCTATCCCACCATGGCCGTTGCCCACGAAGGACTTGCCTCACTAGGGTAGATCTTCACGAAGTAGGCGATCTCCTTGCCCTTACAAACTCCTTGGTTCAACTCCACAATCTTGTCGGAGGCTCCCAAGTGACACCTAGCCAATCTAGGAGACACCACTCTCCAAGAAGTAACAAATGGTGTGTTGATGATGAACTCCTTGCTCTTGTGCTTCAAATGATAGTCTCCCCAACACTCAACTCTCTCTCACGGGATTTGGATTTGGTGGAAAGAAGACTTGTGTGGAAAGAAACTTGGGGAAGGCTAGAGATCAAGATTCATATGGTAGGAATGGAATATCTTGGTCTCAACACAAGTGTAGGTGGTTCTCTCTCAGAAAATGTATGTTGGAAGTGTAGGCACATTTTGATGGCTCTCTCCACGAGTCAAGAGTGGGTGGAGGGGTATATATAGCCTCCACACAAAATCTAACCGTTACACACAACTTACCAATCTCAGTGGGACCGAATCGTTAAACTCGGTCAGACTGATTTAGCAAATAATGTGACCGTTAAGATTTTCAGTGGGACTGACATGCAACTCGGTGGGACCGATATGGTTAGGATTAGGGCATAACGTAATCTCGGTGAGACCGATTACACAAACTCGGTGAGACCGATTTTGGTAATAAGCTAACCAGAGAGTTGGTCAGGCAAACTCAGTGGGACCGATTCGCTCATCTTGGTTGGACTGAAACGTTACGAAAGGGAAACAGAGAATTTGCATTGCAACCTCGGTGGACCGAGATCCCTATCAGTGAGACCGATTTGCCTAGGGTTTGTGACAGTGGCTATGACATCTGAACTCGATGGCGCCGGATAGAAAGAATCGGTGGGGCCGAGTTTGACTTTTGGTTTGCGTCATATGTGGATGTGAGAAAGTTGTTGAGGGCTTTGGAGCATATCACTAAGCATTTTGAGCAAGAAAGCCATTAAGCAACACCTCATCCCTCCTTGATAGTATTGGCTTTTCGTATAGACTCAATGTGATCTTGGATCACTAAAATAGAAAATGTAGAGTCTTGTGCTTTGAGCTTGAGCCAATCCTTTTGTCCTTAGCATTTTGAGAGATCCACTTTTCTCATCCACGCCATGCCAACCATTGAGCTTTCCTGAAATACTTATCTTGAAATAGCATTAGCTCAATGAGATATATGTTGTTAGGAATTACCAAAACCACCTAGGGATAGTTGCACTTTCAGATGTAGAATGGGAAGAAAGATATCCATTGACAGAGGTCTCTGCATTGTGTATAGAAAAATCTGACCATGTACCTCTATATCTAGATACTGGAGATGTGGTAAAAAATGACCCCTTATTTAGATTTGAAAACTCCTGGTTTCGAAGAAGGGTTGGATGAACTTGTTAGTAAAACATGGAGGAACAATGGTTCGAAAAAAATCTAGTATAGAGAACGGGCAATGTAAATTGAGAAGTTTGAGACATGTCCTGAAGGGATGGAATAGGAATAGGAATGCTTGGTACAGAGAGCTTAAAAAAGACATATTAATCAAACTTGATAACATTGACAAAAAATGTGAAACATATGGCCTAAATGTGGAGGACAAAGAAGAACAATTGGATCTCAGAGCCCAACTGGATAGACTATTGGGACATGAGGAGGCCAAATGGAAACAGAGGGCAAAAGTAGATGAATTGATTGGGGGGACAACAATACTAAATATTTTCATGCAAAAGCAAATGGGAGACGGAGGAAAAACAAAATCACAGTGCTGGACCAAGAAGATGGGAGGGTGGAAGGGGAGAAAAACTTAATTGATTATATTACAAACTTCTATAGAAACTTGTTTGGAGAAGCAGATACTTCTAATATTTCATTGTGCATTGAAAATTCCAATAAGATATCCTCAGCTCAAAAAGAAATGTTGACTGGGGAGTTTACTTTGGAGGAAATTAAGACATCTGTTTTCCAGATGGCTCATAACAAATCTCCAGGGCCAGATGGATTTACTGCTGAATTCTATCAACACTGCTGGGACCTGATTAAAGAGGATCTCAAATATATGTTTGATGACCTGTATGCTGGGACCCTAGATATTAAAAGACTAAATTATGGCATCATTACCCTAGTGCCAAAAACAAAAGAAGCAAATCAGACTTAGAAGTTTAGGCCAATATGTTTTTTGAATGTTAGTTTCAATTTTTTTACAAAAGTCTTAATGAATACACTTAATCTTGTGGCTAGCTCAATCATATCTCCAATACAGACAACCTTTGTTAAAGGCATGTATATCATGGAAGGGGTGTTGGTTTTACATGAAGCACTTAATAGTGTGCATGTTAAGAAACAGAGTGCTTTATTGTTGAAAGTGATTGAAAAAGCATATGATAAAATTAAATGGCCTTTTGTGATGCAAATGCTTAAAGGGTTTCCTGACAAATGGATAGACTGGGTAATGAGTACTATTAGAGGGGGTAGAGTGTGTGTCAAAGTTAATGAAAATTATGGTCCATATTTCCCTACTCATAAAGGGTTGAGACAGGGGGATTCTCTGTCCCCCATAATGTTTAATCTAGTAGCAGATGCTTTAGTTATCCTGATGGATAATGCAAGAAAAGCTGAGCTGATTAAAGGTTTGCTGGCTGATACTATTGAGGGGGGAGTTAATATGTTACAATATGCAGATGATACCCTTTTTTTGCTACAAGATGATTATGAAAGTGCCTGTAATTTAAAATACATATTATGTTTGTTTGAACAAATGTCTGGATTGAAAATTAATTTCCACAAAAGTGAGATATTCCTATTTGGGGCAGCTGCTGATAAAAAGCAGGAATACTCCAGAATATTCACCTGCCCCGTGGGAGATCTTCCTATAAAATATCTAGGTCTCCTAGTAGATACGAAAAGAATTAAGAATAAAGACTGGAAACCTTCTGAAAATAAAATGGAAGGCAAATGTGGGACTTGGCAAGGGAGGCTGTTAGCTAGTGCTGGCAGAGTGACACTGATCCAATCCTCATTGACTAGGATCCCATACTTTATGATGTCATTTTATGGGCTGCCCGTGGAAGTAGAAAAAGAATGAATTTCTTCAGAGCTAGGCTATTGTGGCAAGAAAGTAATGACAAGAAAAAATATCACCTGGTAAGATGGGGAGAGGTTTGTAAACCTAAAGATATGGGTGGTTTGGGTATACATAATCTAGCTTTTATGAATAAAGCTCTATTATGCAAATGGTGGTGGAAGCTTTATAATACAGATGGGGTGTGGTAGAAGATTTTGAGATATAAATACATTAAAAAGATTTGCATCACCAGTGTGAAAAGTAGAAAAGGTGATTCACAATTTTGGGGAGAATTAATGAAACAAAAAACTTTTTCTTTTCCTTGTGTAAGTTTGAAATTGCAGACTGGGAAAATACCAGATTCTGGGAAGACTGGTGGATTGGACCTAAAGCTTTAAAAGATAGTTACCCACCCATTTACAATATATGTTTTGATAAGGAAAGGTCGGGGGCTCATGTTTTAAAAAAAGGGCTTGACAAAATTAGCTTTAGAAGATTGTTATGTGGGAAATCCGTGCATCTATGGGAGCACATAAAAGAGGTATGTGAGAGTGTGACGCTTGATGTAACTCAAGACAAGATCAAATGGACCTTGTCTGGGGATGGTAAATACTCTGTTAAAACTTGCTATAGATACTTGATCCAAGATGGGCTGCATTATCCATACAAATTCCTATGGAAAACAAAATGGCCTCCAAGGGTCAAGGTCTTTTTGTGGCTATTACTAAGGAAAAGTATTCTTACCAAACAAAACTTGAAAAAAAGAGGATGGCAAGGGGATACAAAATGTTCCTTTTGTGGCTATGTGGCTAAAATGTTGTGGATGGTTATGAAATGCTCTTTTGACATACATGATGTTCCTGATAAAATTAATGATATATTTGGTAGATGGATAAACAAATTTGAGAAAAATGATAAGAACCTTATGACAGTTGGTATATCAGCCATGCTTTGGACAATGTGGAAACTGAGAAACATACTAGTACTTGATAATCACAGGGTTATTGATCCTTGTGTTCCTGTAAATTTGATCATTAAGAATTTGCATGAATGGTTTGTGTTGCAGAAAAACCAAGGAAGAATAGATCACATGAAGGAGGGCGTAAATCAAGTTGAGCGGGTGGCTACGGAGATTTTCAGAGCGACGCGTGGATGGGCGACTGGAGTTTCAAGACTAGGAGGCTCCTGAAGATCATACTACGCTGAAGCCTACCTTCTGTGTGCTGCCTTTTGCTCTTCTGTTTTTCTCCTTTCGTTCCTTTTGGGTTGTGATCGGAACTTCTGGCCCTTGTTGGCTGTGACTTTAAATCCTTTATGTAATAGCAAGTAGAAACTTAAACGCTAGCTATGTTGGCTTTCTCCGGCGCTTTTAGGCGTTGGGGATTTAGCCAATCTTGACATATTGCTGTGTGGGGGGGAGGGAGGGATGGATCCTTTCTCCAACATAGCAAAAGTCAGATTGTTGATGCGAAGTTCGGTCGTGGAGTCTGTAAGCAACTGGTTTCTTTAAATGAAATCGGAAGGGCAAGCTCTCTTTTATAAAAAAAATAAAAAAATGCTCTGAGCACATGCTGCACATCCACCTCCA
>NC_041389.1:473876011-473879072 GCF_002162155.2 Triticum dicoccoides
AGAGAATCCAGACGCCCCTTCCCTCCACCGCAGGAGCACGGCACACCACCATCTTGGCAATCGCCCGGCGGTAGTGACCACATGAGGAGTAGGGGAGGAGCCGTAGGCGTTTAGGGATGTGAAGCCTCCCGGATCGTTTCGGAGGACGACACGACAGTCGCTCGGGTTGGCACGCAATTCCCCGGTCTTGGTGGCATTAGTACATTAGGGATAATTCTGAAAGTTGTGTGTATCTCTGGATTCAGAGGCGTAGAAGGTCTTCTCTTTCTCTATGTTGAAAAAGTGTGTTTGCCTATAGAAGCAATGAGATAAGCAGATTTGGACTCCGCTTGGGATTTGAGCACATTCCTGGGCAAGTGAAAGGTGTCCACACATGGCTGCCTGCCGTGCACAAGTCCATCTACTCGAAAACGACCCACCATCGGCATCCATGGCTACGAGTGGTGCAAATGCACGAGACAGGTGACTCACTCCACATCGATCGGTAGCTCTCGTCAGTAACGACAAGCAAGGGACCGCTCGTTGTCGATGGGGATATCATATCATGCATGCATCTAGTATTACAATGCTACTCCAGTCCAGCTAACTAACGGACAGACATCAGTACGCCCGTCTGGCGATTCGCACATGTCACTCTTCACTTAACTGTGCGAAAGCTCGCATAAAAATATTTCTTCTAGGGAGAAAAAGGAACACACTGAAGTTGCACACAGTGCAGCAGATTATTGGCAATCACAGACCAATTGGATGGCAATCGCGGTGGTCACACGCAGCCACGGTGAAGTGAACGACGGCCATTTTTCACCTCAGTGACTCGTGGCGTTCCCCATGGGGTTGCCCTCGAACCGTCCGATCAGGTAGTGCTCGAGCTCCAAGCCGGCCTCCGCCGCTGTGCCCGACTCGCCGTCCAACGCCAGCTCGGCGAGGATCTTCCCGACGGCCGGGCCCATCTTGAACCCGTGGCCGGAGAACCCGGCGCCAATCACCACGTCCTTCCCGAATTCCTCCCCGCCCAGGAAGTCGATCACGAAGTCCTCGTCGGGCGTCATGCAGCACATGCACGGCTGCCGGAGCACCGGCCCGCCGGCTGTGTCCACGACGCCCGGCATAAACTCGTCGATCCACCGCGCCACGATCTCCGCGATCCCGCCCGCGCCGGTGCCGGTGGCCCAGTCCCGGCCGTCCGGGTCGCACGGCGGCCCGCCGTTCCGGCAGACCTTGATCAGGCCCGGGTATTCCATCGACGGCGTGCCGTAGAAGCCGGGCTCGCCGTACGTCGCGAACGTCGGGAAGCCGGCCTCCGTCGTCAGCTCCTCCTCGTGCCCGGGCTTGACCCTCCAGTAGCAGACCAGGGTGTGCACCGGCTGCACGGGCAGGTCGGCGCCGGTGACGGACTTCACCAGCTTGCTCGCCCACGCGCCCACCGTGATGATGCACTTGCCGCCGTGGAACTCCTCGCCGCTTGCTGTCTTCACCACGATCGTATTTCCTTCTCCTGACCAAAAGATTCTTTAGACAAACCGATTGCAATAATTGAGAGCTAGTACTCCGTTGGCTTGTTGCCTGCTTCCACCATGTAGGGCAAGCAGAATAATGAAGTACGGAGTACACTACACTACACCTACATGTGACGATGCAACAGTTCATATGCACGGGTAAAAAATCATCCATCAAATGTAAAATAAGCACACATTTGCTCTCTAAACGTAACAAGATCGGGACATAATATGTAAAACGTCAGAGCAGAATGTTTTTGCACGATACATAGCTAAGAATGGTGCATCAAAATGTTGATGCAGCCGCTCGGAATGCGCCATCTGTCACTCACCTTGCCTGGCAACGTCGACGACCTCGGTTCTGTCCCTCACGACGGCGCCCATCTTGGCGGCGAGCGTTTGGAACATGGCCATCGCCTTGGTCGCCTTTAGCACACCGGCCGGCCCGCTGGTCGCCGCGGCCCACCCCTCGGGCACCCTGAACGCCCCCGCCCACGCCGGCCGCGATGCGTCCCCCGCCGGGGCGAGCTCGGTGGCGCCGCCGTTGGCGATGGCGGCGACGAAGGCCGGCGCGTCCCGGGGCCCCAGGTCGAGGTGCGGGGTGGGCGTGAGCACGGTGTACCCGGCGTCGCGCTCGGCGTCGTGCCAGAGGCGGTGCGCGAGCCGGACCATGGGAGGGTACTGCGGCCGCGTGTAGGTGGGGCGGGTGGTGCGGGACTCGCCGTGCGACGAGCCGCGCTGGTGCAGCAGGTCGAAGCGCTCGAGCAGGAGCACGCTCGCGCCCCGGGACGCCGCCGCGTGCGCCGCACAGCTGCCAATGATGCCCGCGCCCACCACGATGACGTCGAACGAGCGCTCGGCCGGCGGCGCAGCCATGGTTGACGTTCCTGTGTCTGCACCGGCGTGCGTGCGCTGCGCGAGCTTGCTCTGGAGATTGGAGAGTGAGGCAGAGGGGGATAGGAACCAGGCGATAGAGAGCGAACTTGTGTAGGACGGGCTACTTGTAGGCCGTGGCCGTCATTTCAAAAGATTGACGATGATAGTTCCAAGTTAAAAAAGAAAATAATCCTGTAAAAACTTATACTGGGTGGCAGATCTGTAATTTTTTTTCTTCAAAAATATTATGATTTGCAAGTAAAAAAAACAAAATCCCACTTTCATGTATGTATTTTTCCTTTTTTTTGGTATAAGCTACGCATCAAAGTACTCGTGCATATGAACTGTTGCATCGTCACATGTAGTACATGCATTTGTTAGGCAACAACTCTTGCCAAACACCCTCCGTGCTAAGTAGCTTATACAATCATTTGCTGAATAAACACTTATTTTTTATCTCAGAGGTTTTTAGTGCCCAACCCACCTTGATCCTTAGGCCTACACATAATGTATCACTTAGCAAGTCTATGCTTCCTCTTCTGATCTTCGCATTGGCAGAAGAATCTAGATCGGTAAAAATCTAGCCTTTTCAACACCTTTTAGTTATCTAAAAAAAGATAGCATGGGCATCGGTAGGTTGGCCCTGCTTGTGTTGCATTGACTTGGTGAAAGATCGTTGATGTTGCCTA
>NC_041389.1:473879500-473972001 GCF_002162155.2 Triticum dicoccoides
GGGGGTGAATAGGCGCTTTTAAAATAATTACGATTTAGGCTTGAACAAATACGGAATAAACCTAGCGGTTAATTTGTCAAGCACAAAACCTACAACAATAAGGCTCACCTATATGCACCAACAACTTATGCTAAGCAAGATAAGCAACTAAGTGATAGCAAGATATATGACAAGAAACAATATGGCTATCACAAAGTTAAGTGCATAAGTAAGGGCTCGGGTAAAAGATAACTGAGGCACGCGGAGACGATGATGTATCCCAAAGTTCACACCCTTGCAGATGCTAATCTCCGTTTGGAGCGGTGTGGAGGCACAATGCTCCTCAAGAAGCCACTAGGGCCACTGTAATCTCCTCACGCCCTCGCACAATGCAAGATGCCATGATTCCACTAAGGGACCCTTGAGGGCGGTCACCAAACCCGTACAAATGGCTACCCTTGGGGGCGGTCACCGAACCCGTACACTTTGGCAACCCTTGGGGACGGTGACCGGTACCCGTCAAATTGCTCGGGGCGGTCACCACAACCTAACTGGAGACCCCGACGCTTTCCCTGAGCTTTACACCACAATGATTGAACTCCGAACAACACCAACCGTGTAGGGCACCAAGGCACCCAAGAGGAACAAGCTCTAGGGTGCCCAAACACCCAAGAGTAATAAGCTTCTCAAACTTCACTTCCACGTATCACCGTGGAGAACTCAAATCTATGCACCAAATGCAATGGCAAGGGCACACGGAGTGCCCAAGTCCTTCTCTCTCAAACCCACCGAAGCAACTAATGCTAGGGAGGAAAATGAGAGGAAGAACAAGAAGGAGAACACCAAGAACTCCAAGATCTAGATCCAAGGGGTTCCCCTCACATAGAGGAGAAAGTGATTGGTGGAAATGTGGATCTAGATCTCCTCTCTCTTTTCCCTCAAAAACTAGCAAGAATCCATGGAGGGATTGAGAGTTAGCAAGCTCGAAGAAGGTCAACAATGGGGGAAGAACACGAGCTCAAAGGATAAGGTAGAATGGGGAAGAAGACCCCCTTTTATAGGAGCTCCAGAATCCAACCGTTATGTGCTCAGACCGCGCACGAGCGGTACTACCGCTCTACCGCTCGAGCGGTAGAACACAGAGACTGGAGCAAAACAGAGGGCGAGGCAGAACCTCCAACATCGAAAACATCATAGAAGATGCATGTGAACTCCGTTTTCGATGAACTCGAGCTTGTCATCAAGATGACCAAAAGCTCCAACACTCACAAATAGAACCAAACAAGAACCAAGAAAGATGATGCAAGGATGCAATGGTTTGCGCTCTCTACGAATGATACGATCAAGTTACTCATCGAGAGCCCCCCTGATAGTACGGCAATCGAACCTAAGACCCGGTCTCCCAACTACCATCATGAGACCGGTAAAAAGGAAAACATATCAAGGGCAAACCTTTGCCTTGCACATGGTCCACTTGAGCTAGATGATGACGATCTTGACTCCCTCAAGTTGGACCACCTTTTTTGATTGCGTTGGCTCGATGAAGACTAGTTGATTGCTCCCCCATACTCCATTATGGGCGAGCCACTCTTCCGCACATCTTCACAAGTCCATTGTCACCACAATGGACGACAAGCTTCAAGCATTTGATCTCTTCGTGATGCTTCACTTGAACTTGCACACCACAACCTAACCCCACAAAGAACTCTCACGAAGATCATGGGTTAGTACACAAAGCGTAATTGACAATGCTTACCATACCATGGGATCGCTTGATCCCTCTCGGTACATCTTCTACGCTTTGTGTGTTGATCAACTTGATTCACTCTTTGACTTAGTCTTGATCAACCTCTCACATGACCAATCTTTAGGTAATTCCTTGAGTGGCACCTTGGTCATCACAAAATCTCATTGAAACCAACAAATGGACTCCAAGAAAAGCCTATGGACAAATCCTTCAAATATAACTCAAGGCAACCATTAGTCCATAGAGATTGTCATCAATTACCAAAACCAAACATGGGGGCACCGCATGTTCTTTCACTTGGTACAGTACAAAGTACATGTTGATCTACCACAAGACCGTTGTGTCCATCTACGAGCCCTACCCCCTGTTTATATACGTATCGGGGGGAGGAGGGTCTAGGGGTTACAATTAGGTCGGCTACGTAGAAGGTTATTGTGTTGTAGACGACCTATAAATCTTGGAGTATGCACCAAGTCTTTGGGAACATTCCTTCGGCGCACCATGGGCCACCTTGACATGGCCCGCTGGTGAACTGACATGGGGGTCCACAACCCGACCCACCTGCCTGCGAGAAAATGTGGCGAGTGACCCTTAATCCAGTACACCATCATGGGGTCACTTGCCTCAATCCTTTCTGGGTTTGGAAATAAGGATCAATGTCATCATTAACCTTAACCCCAACACTCCCGCCTTGAATGTAAGAAGCCACTTGCAACCCCCATTCAGCTACAAAACCTTTCATGTGAAGTGATTGCTGAAGAAAAGACCATTTACTTTGTTGCAGGCCTTTTCAAAGTCCACCTTAAAGATAAATCCACTGAGTTTCTTAGTGTGGAGCTCATGGATCATTTCATGAAGGACAATCACTCTCTCAAGAATATTGCGACCATGCATAAAGGCAGATTGCATTGGGAAAACGACAATATGAGAAATAGAAGACAATATATTAGTGTCCACCTCTGTGAAGATTTCAAAACTGACGTTCAACAAAGAAGATGTGTTTAAATTGCTCAATTGAAACAACATCCACTTTCTTCGGTAAAGGTGTGATAATTCCAAAGTTGAGACGAAACAACTGAAGATCATCGTTGTATAAGTCCTCAAACATTAGAAGAAGATCATCCTCAATAATCCCCCAACATTTCTGGTAGAACTTAGCGGGAAATCCATCTGGTCCCGACACATTATTACGCTCCATCTAAGAGATGGCCTTAAAAACCTCCTTTTCCAGGAAAGGTGATGTTAACACATTTCCTCGATGGAGAGTTGAGGAATAGCATCGGTGGCATCTTCCAGCAAGGATGCAAACTTGGATTGCCGAGAGCCAAAAAGACGCTTATAATAGTTACTAATGTAAGCTTTCAGATGATCATAATTCACAATGGCCTCCTCGTCTTGTTGAAGCTGACAGATTCTCTTTCCCAATATTTACCTGTTGCAACCAAGTAGAAGAAATTCACATTCTTATCACCTTACCGGACACATTTTACTTTTGCTCGTGTTTGGCCCGCGATGATGGCCTAGCCTAGCTCTGCAACACAGACCGATCTCATCCATCATACCACATGGCTGCGCAGCGCCCCTGACTCGTCGTCAACATAGCATCCGTGAGTGGGTTGGGGCCCCACCATCGTCACATCTTATCATAAAGAGATTGTGCGCCTCAATATGGTCATTTAATAACCGATCCCTCGATTTTCACGCACGATGACTGAGGAATAGGGGGGCTTTAATGTGACATGGCTCAGGCACACCACCATTGTTGCATGAATTACTTCCACCTATAAAAGGCACATGATTTGCAAAGGGGAAGATTAGGTGAAGATATTACATCCCCACCTTGCTTCTTTGCCCACCTTCCTTGAGCTCCACCGCCCCAATCTCTGCCTTGCCTTCACGCACCCTTTCTGCTTCCACAAATGGTTGGCGATCGTTCGCAGAGAAGGTCTAGAGGGGAACGTTGATGAGCGTGATCGGCCAAAACTGTCTAATGTTGTCAGCACCTTGCACTTTCGGGGTAAGCGATAGGATGCCATAGTTAAATTAAATTGGAACATGATCATGCATAATTTGAGAGATCAAAAGGATGAAGTCATAGTGTATTAGTTGATTCATTGAATTCTGTCCTATTGCAGTTTCTTTTATCAATTAAAAAATGTTCCTTTAACAATTATTGCAAACCACATCTAAGCATGGAAAGAAGAACCCAATATTTTGGCCACCTCCTATGTAATACTATATGCTCCCGTTTTCACATTCATTTCTATATCTACATGGCATGATTTTCTGAATTGTATGCATGTCTCAGAGGTTTGCTTGGTGATGTTGTGTTCCAGCAAACAAGATATTCATTTGTCCTAGGTTGGTCCCCTTTCTATTTACTTGCCTGATGTTAAGCAATTAGCAGTAGAGCTATCCCATTCACTGGTCAGCAAAAAAGAAGCATGAGCGTGGTTTTGGGATAGCATCGAGTTAAATTTGATTTCTATCTACAATGTTCATCGGCGTTGCGTGTTGTGTCGGCATGGCGGTCTTCTTGTTTAATCAGTGTGTTTGAAAGAGTGTTGTTTTGTGAGGATGCAGATGTGTTCTTGCATCTGTACTTGTTTCCATGAATACAAATTAAATGATGAGTTTTTGTGCACTTATCTTGCCGTGAATACCAATTTGATGATCACTTTTTATATACTTGTTGCGGTGAATACCAATTGAATGATCACCTTTTGTACACACCAATGCAATGTTCAGAGTTGTTGAAGGGAGTATTTGAAAAAAAACTACCACATTAGGGGTAACCGTCCCACAGAACTACCACTTTCAAAAAAGTGACTAATAACTACCAAAAATTTCAAATTTTGTGACAAAAAACTACCAAGTCGTGTTGATCGTCGATTTAGCCATTCTAACCGCTTAACTGACAAGGATGGCCCACATGGCAGGCCGACGGCGGCCCTAACGGCTAACAGCGCCCACTCGCGGCCGTTAGTGGCCCGGCTCGATCGGAACCAGCCAGGGGCCAGGTCAAAACGACCGACCGGCCGACCGACCGACACTCACTCTCTCTCCCCCGAGCTCTCTCCTCAGTCTCTACATCCCTAGGCGGCGGCAGTAATGGCGGCTGTGGATCCAAACCATGACGGCGATTCATTCGACGGCCAACCTCCTGACGTTGCTGGGGGCCGCATGGACCTTTCGGAGGTCGATACATGGCTAGGCAGCTCTAGCTTTGCGGCGCAACAGCCTGCATCTGGAGTTGGCGGTGGCGGCTCGACCACCGACGAGCCATCCCAGGAGTTGGCGGCGGATCCACCACCGACGACGACAAGAAGTGCACCTCGCGGCCGGCGCAAGCTTCCTCGTGCGGGAGGCGGCATGTACAACATATCTTCTTCTTTTTCAGTTTTATTGACAGGATGTATTTTAGGTTAATTTCCCCTAATGTATGATAACAGAGTAATTCTAAATTGTTAGAAACTTTAATAGTGTGCATTCTTTATAATAATTAATTCCATTTTTGTCCAGTATTGATGACCCAAAATGGGAAATTTGGTTCCATTTGGAAGGCAGAGATTTTGTTGTTAGAAACATGTACCAGTCAGACATATCATTTAGGACTCTGGTATCTCTTATTAGGAGTGAGGGGTGCTGCTCTGATGATTATATGTACTATATTAGTGATGCTCATAAAGGGATAGAAGGCTTAGAGAAAATATCTTCCGAAGATGATGTGCAGCAGATGTTGCTCCAATCTATAAATGAAAAGAGTGTGAACATAAGAGTTGTGAGAGCAAATGAGCTATGTAATGCAGATGAAAACAGAGATTGTTATTTTGTTGATCATTGCATTAACACCCAACAAAGTTGCACTAAGTTGGTGGATACAAGCATGGACATAAAAGAAGAGCTTAAGAAAAGCATTCTTCAGCGAGAAGCTAACCTCAATCATTTTGAAGGTGACACTGATGTATCAGAATTTCTGTCTGATTCAGATGGCAACAGTGTGGAACTGCAAGCACTTTCTTCATCTGATGATGAAGATAGACCAATGGCATAGAAACTAAAGCCAGTGAGAAATCCTGGTCCAACAATTAGATCACACAATGAGGCTGAGAAAATGGAAAAAGCAGATTGGTTGCCTGAAGCTGATGAAAAATGTTTTCCTGGTGATTATGGCATTAGTGATGAAGAAGATGAGCCTGAAGGATCCTATAAACTACCAAGTGGTAGGAAGAGAAGGAATATGAAGTTGAAGGAAAGGGTATGGTTCAATCCCAAACTACCAAACTCAGAAGAACAATTTTGTAAGGGATTGTGCTTCACCAGTGTTTATGAGTATAGAGATGCACTTAGGGATTTTCATATTAGGACATTGAGGAACTTTCAATATCATAGAAATGCCCCAGATAGGATTATTTTTTGGTGCTCAGAAAGAGCACAAGGATGTGATTTTTATATCACTGCCTCTAAAATAGCTCATGAGAAAACTTTCTGCATCAAGAAGTGTGATATTGTGCACACTTGTGGAGCATGTGCAGAGTCCACTAAGGTTACTACAAAGTGGTTGTCCAGATCAGTAGAGGAAGCATTGAGAGAAGACATTAGATCTCCTGTGAATGCATTAATTCAAAAGACAAAGACCAAGTTTTCAGTGGATGTGTCAAGGAGTGTGGCATATAGGGCAAGGAGAAAGGTTGTTGATGTGGTGCAAGGTGATCACAAGCAGCAGTATTTGAGGTTAAGAGATTATCTTCAAGCTGTTCTTGATACAAAACCCTGGGAGCAGGTGTATAGTGACAACATTTGAAGATCCAGAAAACCCAACACCTACTCCTAGATTCAATTATCTTTTCTAATGTTTAGCGGCTGCAAAGGAAGGTTTCCTTAATGGTTGCAGACCATTTATAGGTAATTTTTGAAGATTTAATTGTTATTAATTAATGGTTTCCTAGTAGTTCTATGTTGTAGCTAATTTGTCACTTAATCCAGGTCTTAATGGATGCTTCATCAAGTTAACCACTGGACAAAAAATACTTGCAGCCACAGGAAGGGATGGCAACAACAACATCTACCCCATAGCTTTTGGTGTGGTTGACAAGGAAGATGGAGAGAGTTGGACTTGGTTTTTAACTCAGTTGAGATGTTGCATTGGTAGTGGCAACAAGTTTGGAACATACACCATCATATCTAACAGGCAAAAGGTAAGTGTCTTATGCACAAATATGTTTGATCAATGTGGTTTTAGTACCTGTTTGAATTATTTAGGTTTGATCATATGCATTACTAATTTGTTAATGTACAGGGCTTGCTTAAGGCAATAAATGAGATATTCCCAGATTCACCTCAAACATACTGTCTTAGGCACATATATGCAAATTTCCAAGCAGCTGGATTTAGAGGGCAGGAACTAAAGAAATGTGCGGACCAGTCCAGCTACTCCTACAAAAAACATGGCCATGGATTAGGGATGGCAGATTTGAAAGCATAGTGTGAGGATGCTTGGAAATGGCTCAAAAAGATTGATGCTTCTGCTTGGGCTAGATTTGCTATGGATCATACATGCAAAACAGATCTACTGGTGAACAACCTGAGTGAAGTGTTCAACAAGATGATACTGGATGTTAGGGCTAAGCCTATAAGGACAATGTTTGAAGGGATTAGGACCAAGCAGATGCTCAAGAGGCAGCAGACCAGAGAGAAGTTACAGATTAGCAGGTGGAAAATCACACCCAACTATGCGGAGATTTTAGAAGAGAACAAGAAATATGCCAAGTATTGCCAGGCTGATAGAGCAGGTCCAACAATATGGCAAGTTACCAGCAAAGAAAAACAATATTCTGTTGACATGGAAAAATATACCTGTGATTGCAAGTGATGGAACATGTCAGGAGTGCCTTGCAGTCATGCCATATCTGCAATGACAAAGCAAAAACTGCATCCTGAGGACCATGTTAGTGAATTTTTCAAGAAGACATTATATTTTGAGACATACAAAGAAATGATATACCCTGTCCCTAGTCCAGATTGCTGGCCTCAAACAAACACACCAGACATTGAGCCTCATGTTTTAAAGAAAAGGCAGGGAAAAAACAAACTGCAAGGAGGAAAGGGGAGTTTGAAGTTCCAGGTCCAAGAGATAGTAGTAGGATGGGGACTATAACATGTTGTCGGAGTAATGGGCCATGGGTAGCCTCACCCAGGTCCCAGGACTTATCAAGACTTTGGGCCAGCTCTGCCTAGCTGGGCCCTAAGCAGAAGCTCCGCCCTCTGGGGGCCGGCTGGCCTTACGGTCGGCTACCAGAGGGCGGACGACCCCAACCAACAATGCCGCAGGTGGCCGGCTCCTGCCCACCGGCCCCTGGAGAGGGCGGCATCAAGCAGGCGGCCGCCTCGTGGCGTCAGTACAACCAAACCCCCCTCGAGAGTACAAGTTAGGGCATGGCAGCAGTGAAGCACGTCGCCCCCGGCGCCTGGGAGGCGTGGCTACAGTGCTCCGTACAGGCGGAGATCTCCGCACGACGGGGCACTGTGCCATGTCTCCCCTGACGTCTCTCCGAGCAGGTGGAGTCCTGTTCCCCACGACGGCCTGTCGGTACGGCTTGCCGACGGCGGGCCCTATCGGGCAAAGACTCCATAGAAGACGGCAGAATCCCAACCAATTGGACTCGGGCGGCCGTCCCTCGCCCCGAGGCAAGCATGCCATTAAGCTGATGAGACCATGTGTGGCTACAATGATCTCCCACCAGGCGGCGGGACTGTAGCCACGCTGAAGATGACCAAGCCCTCGTCACCAGCGACACGACTACAGTGAGTAGCCACCCACCAGTCGGCGGGGCCCACCAGGTAGCGGGCCCCAACGGTCGGCGGAGAAGCCGGAGGTCGGAGACACTGACAGCCGGGCCCAGCACCTGGTCAGATTACCATTGTACCCCTGGGGGGTAGGCCTATATAAACCCCCCTGGGCACCCATGCAAAGGGTTCCAACTCTGATAGAACTAGCCAGTTACCTAGGGCAGGGAAGAGCTAGCCTTGCCTTCTCCTACCTCTAGACACAGCTCAAGGAGCAACTTGTAGCACTAGTGCCTTAGTGATCATGCGGAGACCCCGCAGAGCAGGAGTAGGGGTATTATCTCCACGGAGAGCCCCCAACCTGGGTAAAGTTCGCCGGCGTACGTGTCTACGCCTTATCCCGCTTCCAGGCACCGGCGACGTTCTACTCGCTCCCACCATGATAAGCCATCCGTTGACATATGTCGCACCCAACCCCCGACATTTGGCGCCCACCGTGGGGCGAGGTGCACCGTCTCCCGGAGATCTGCTCTGGACGGGAACCCTGTTCCTTCCTGGCGAGCAAAGCCAGCCCAGCATGCCCGACGATGTCAGCCCCGGCGCGCTGCACGGCGCAGAGATCGCCTGCGCGGCAAGCTGCCTCGCCGACATCGTCGGCGAGATCGACCTCTCCGACGAGCCGGTCTCCGATGCGGGCACCAGCTGCCCTGAGAGCCACCTCGTCAGCCTCCTCGACCAGCTCCATGTCACCAACGAGCCTGTTGTGGACCTGGAGTCCATTGGCTCCACTCATCCGATGATCGTCGACTCTGACACGATGTCGCTCAACATGTTCCCCACCAACGTGGTGGTCTATGACGAGCCGCCTCCTCGCGAGCACAGCGGCGAAAGCACCGTCACAGAGGTGCTCGTCATCAACAGCGGAGAGCACTAGGACGAGCATGCTCAAGACCCCCTCGACACGACTCTGTGTGACCTAACGACGCCCATTTGAGAAGGCGCGGATGCTGAGGTGCTGGAGGCATGCCGCATCGAGCTTCTCGAGAGCGTTGGCCGCCTAGCCAGGATGCATCATCTCTAAGACGCCTACCGGCGCGAGATGGATCGGGCCGTTGGCGGCACGCCGGCTCCTGAGGGGCCTAGCCGCCTCAGCACGATTCGGCAGCGTGGCGCGACCGTCGCCAGCATGTTCAGGGCGGAGCACCCCGTCTACGCCACGCCTGCAGAGAACATCCGGGCCGCCCAGGCGGTGACGGATGAGCTGGACAAATACGAGGCGACGAGTGCCGCCACATGACGGAGCAAGTCCAGCAGCTCCTAGACGCGACCGCCGCGCAGCACGAAGCCGCCTGCCGCGCTGAAGTTCCAGCCCGACGAAACAACGAGCCGCCCCCACGCAAAGATCATGGGGCGACATCCCGGACGCCGACTGGTTGCGCCCGTGGAGGAAAGGGCAACGAGCCGGCTGCCAGCCGCAGTCGGACGCACCTCTCCATCGAGCGCGACGAGGACGGCCGCCCTCATGCGGTGGAGCGGCGAGGCGACCAACTGCCTCCTCCGCCTCGTGGGGCGAGGCACCCCACTCCGCCTCCTGTCACACACCCGACACTCGGCGACCGCCTTGGCCGTCGAGAGGGAGTCGGAGAGAACGACGCCCTCCATCGGATCGATCGCCTCAACCGATCCCTGGCGCTAGAAGAAGAAGACGCGTTGGGCCCACCTTGCTTCGGCCCCCGAATCCGAGATGAGCCCTTCCCCAAAGGGTTCACTCTCCCGCGAGATACACCCAAGTACACTGTCTCCATGAAGCCGGAGGACTGGATGGTCGATTACTCCACAACCGTCAGTATAGCAAACGGCAACAAGCGTGTTGTCGTGACGTACATCCCACTCATACTTCAAGGCACTGCCCGGATGTGGCTCAACAGCCTGAAGCCCCGCAGCATTAATAGCTGGGTGGATTTCACCGAGGCCTTCATCCGCAACTTCACCAGCACGTACAAGCAGCCTCCCAAGCCACGACAGCTTTCCTTGTGCATCCAAGGGCCCAGCGAATCGACTCGCGACTACCTCATGCGCTGGGCCGAGTGCGCAACTCATGCAAGGGCGTGCACGAGGTGCAGGCCATCAAATACTTCACCGCCGGGTGCTGATAGGGCACCCTCCTCAAGCACCGGCTTCTCTGCGACGAGCCTGTAACTCTCGACGAACTACTGATCATCGCCGACAAGCACGCCAGGGCCGACTCCTCCATGAGTGTGCAACTCATGCGAGGGCGTGCACGAGGTGCAGGCCATCGAATAATTCACTGCCGGGTGCCGAGAGGGCACCCTCCTCAAGCACCGGCTTCTCTGCAACGAGCCTGCAACTCTCGACAAACTACTGATCATCACCGACAAGCACGCCACAGCCGACTCCTGCAAGTTAGCACCTCAAGCTCCTCGAACTCCGGCTGGTGAGACCAGTCGGAGACAACCCCCAAGCGATAACAAGCGGAAGGCCACCCAGCTGGCTTCCAACAGCCGGCAGGTGGCGACAGTCGAGGATCAGCAGCCGGAGGGGCAGCCAGCGCCCAAGCGTCAGAAGGGCGGCAAGCCCAACTGGCTACCTGCTTTCTCGTACGAGTAGACCCTTGACGCTCCCTGCAAGTTCCACAGTGGCGCGAAGCCGTCCAATCGCACCACTCGGAAGTGTCACTGGCTCACTAGGATTGCTAAGGGAGATGGCCTCCTACCTCCTCTGCCTGCCGGTCCGCCGCCTCCTCCACCCCAGCAGCCGGCGGCCCGACCAGTCGGCGCCATTCAAGATGAGTATCCCGCAGAGCACGGAGCCTATGTCGTGTTCACCAGTGTGGCCATTGATAGGCGTAGCAGACGGCAACAACAACAAGAGGTGCATGCAGTGGCCTCAAGCACCCAGAGTTCATGCACTGATCAGAGAAGCCCATCAGTTGGAGCAGGGACGACCACCCAGAAGTGATGCCGTCCCCCGGCTCCTACGCCTTAGTGCTAGATGCAACCCTTGCAACGGAAAGGCGGGCGGCTCGCTTCTCTAGGGTCTTGATAGATGGTGGCAGCAGCATAAACATCATGTACCGTGACACAATGGAGAAGTTGGGAATCAAGCAGAAACAACTCCTCCCCAGTCGGACTGTATTCCATGGCATAGTCCCTGGCCTTTCCTGCTCACCAATCGGCAAGACCCAGATCGATGTCCTCTTTGGAGAGAAGAATCATTTCCGCTGAGAGCCAGTTTGGTTTGAGGTGGTGGACCTAGAGAGCCCTTATCATGCACTGCTTGGCCGACCCGCTCTGGCCAAGTTCATGGCGGTCCCCCACTACGCCTACCTCAAGATGAAGATGCCGAGTACCAAGGGAATCCTAACAGTAGTTGGAGACTACAAGAAGTCGGCCGCGTGCGCCGCGGATAGTAGCCGGCTGGCCGAGTCCCTCATAATTGCAGCCGAAAAGCGGCTCCTGGATCGGGTGGTGGCGATGGCAGGCAAGAAGCCGGAAATGTCACCCACCCCCAAGGAGTCGGATGTGGAAGGCTCATTCAAGCCGGCAAAGGAAACCAAGAAGATACCCTTGGACCCGGAGCACCCGAAGAGGCACGCTGTCCTAGGTGCGAACGTAGACAGCAAATAGGAAAGCGAGCTCGTCGATTTCCTCCTTGAGAATCGGGACATCTTTGCATGGTCTCCCAAAGACATGACGGGTGTTCCAACGGATTTAGCCGAGCACAAACTACATGTCCGACCTGACGTCAAGCCGTTCAGGCAGCCCTTGCGCCGCCTATCGGAAGAGAAGAGAAGAGTTGTTGGAGAAGAGATAGCCCGGCTTCTAGCAGCCGGATTCATCATGGAAGTATTCTTTCCAAAATGGCTCGCCAATCCAGTCCTAGTGTTGAAGAAAAACAAGCAGTGGCGTATGTGTATTGACTACACCAGCCTTAACAAGGCCTGCCCCAAAGATCCATTTGCCCTACCAAGGATTAATCAAGTGATAGACTCCGCAGTCGGATGCGAGCTGTTGAGTTTCTTGGATGCATATTCAGGCTACCATCAGATAAAGCTGAACCCGGACGACAGGCTGAAGACCGCCTTCATCACGCCATTTGGAGCCTTCTGCTACCTGACCATGACGTTTGGCTTGCGAAATGCTGGCACCACCTTTCAGCGTTGCATGCAGAAGTGCCTCCTCAAGCAGCTCGGCAGAAATGCCCATGTCTATGTGGATGATGTGGTGGTAAAGACGGAGAAGCACGACACGCTGCTAGAAGATCTCAAGGAAACTTTTGAGAACCTGCACCAATTCCAGATCAAGCTCAACCCGGAGAAATGCGTCTTTGGAGTACCAGCTGGCCAGCTTCTCGGCTCTCTGGTCTCAGAGCGCAGCATAGAGTGCAACCCTGTGAAGATCAAGGCGATCGAGAGAATGGAAGTGCCCGCCCGACTGCTGGACGTGCAGAAATTTACCGGCTTCCTGACGTCAGTTAACCGTTTCATCAGCCGGCTGGGCGAGAAGGCTCTTCCCTTGTACCAACTCATGAAGAAGACCACTTTTTTCGAGTGGAACGACAAGGCGGACGAAGCATTTCTCCAACTCAAGAAGATGTTGGCAACACCGCCTATCTTGGCGGCTCCGACTGAGAAGGAGCCCATGCTCCTCTACATTGCAGCCACCAGTCGGGTTGTCAGTGTAGTCATGGTGGTGGAGCGCAAGGAGGAGGACAGAGCATTGCCGGTCCAGAGACCGGTGTATTACTTAAGCGAAGTACTGTACGCCTCCAAGCAAAACTACCCGCACTACCAGAAGATGTGCTACGGTGTGCACTTTGCTGCCAAGAAGCTGAAGCATTACTTTCAAGAGCACCCAATAACCGTCGTCTGCACAGCTCCGCTTGCTGAGATCATTGGGAGCCGAGACGCCTCCGACCGAGTGGCCAAGTGGACTATTGATCTGGCCCCTTACACCATCCACTACCAGCCTCGCACCGCCATCAAGTCACAAGTGCTAGCCGACTTCCTCGTCGACTGGGCCGAGACCCAATATTTGCCGCCTGCATCAGACTCTACTCATTGGCGGATGCATTTTGATGGTTCAAAAATGCGCACCGGTCTGGGAGCCGGCGTCGTCCTCACCTCTCCCAAAGGCGACAAGCTCAAATACGTGTTGCAAGTCCACTTCGCCGCCTCCAACAACGTAGCTGAATATGAGGCACTCATACACGGGCTCCGGCTTGCCAAGGAACTCGGCATCCGCCGGATCCTGTGCTATGGTGACTCCGAATTGGTGGTCCAGCAGTCGTCAGGCGACTGGGACGCATAGGATGCAAACATGGCGAGCTACCGCTTCCTCGTGCAGCAACTCAGCGGATACTTTGACGGGTGCGAGTTCCTTCACGTGCCAAGAAACGACAATGAGCAAGCAGATGCCTTGGCACGGATTGGCTCCACCCGGCAAGCAATACCAGCCGACGTCGCCCTACGCCGCCTTCTCAAGCCGTCTGTCAAGCCATCTCCTGACTCAGATTCCATCTTCGTGCCAACCCTTCCCGAAGTTGTCGGACCCGACTTGACAGTCCCAGAGGCCGGTGCGGGGATTTCGGCAGGCGTCCCAGGGACTGCTGCAACCGCACCCGGCTCGGGGACTCTAGAGCCCGACCCGGGGACTTCAGCAGTCGTCCCGGGGACTTCTCCAGCACAGAAGGCGGAAGCTGCTGCTAACCCACTGCCTCCCGGCCCAACCGCCCTCATACAAGTTGCGGTGGTAGCAGTCGAAGAAATTGCAGCGCCGTCTTGGGCTCAACCAATTCTCAAGTTCCTGGTGAATAAAGAGCTGCCAACTGATGAGATCTCGGCCCGACGAGTGCAAAGGCGAGCTGCAGCCTACACCATAGTCAATAGAGAGCTAGTCCGAAGAAGTGTCACCGGAGTTTACCAGCGCTGCATGGAGCCGGACCAAGGCCAAGCAATACTCAAGGATATCCACCAAGGCGAGTGCGGCCATCACGCGGCTTCAAGATCACTTGTGGCCAAGGCTTTCCGCCATGGATTCTTCTGGCCGTCTTCTCTAGAAGAAGCCAAGGAGCTGGTTCAGAAGTGTCAAGGGTGTCAGAGGTTCCGCTCCAAGCCACATCTGCCGGCTTCTGCACTCAAGACCATTCCCATAGCATGGCCCTTTGCTGTTTGGGGGTTGGACATGGTAGGACCATTCAAGACGGCCCGTGGTGGCATGACTCATTTGCTTGTCGCCGTGGACAAGTTCACCAAGTGGATAGAGGCAAAACCAATCAAGAAACTGAATGGGCCGACTGCCGTGACCTTCATCACCGACATCACCACACGATACGGCATACCACATAGCATCATCACCGACAAAGGCACCAACTCTGCCAAGGGAGCCTTGGCTCGTTTCTGCGCAACGCAGGGCATCCGCCTGGACTTAGCGTTCGTTGCCCACTCGCAGTCAAATGGCCAAGTAGAGCACACAAACGGCCTCATTCTGTCCGGCCTCAAGCCCCGACTGGTCGAGCCTCTGGAGCGTTCGGCCGGCTGCTGGCTCGACGAGGTGCTGGCCGTCCTCTGGAGCCTGCGATCAACCCCAAACAAGTTAACCGGCTTCACGCCCTTCTTCCTCGTCTACGGTTCCGAAGCCGTCATCCCAACAGACATTGAATTCGACTCCCCAAGGGTCACCATGTACACCGAGGCGGACACCAAGGAGGCACGAGAAGACGGCGTCGACTTGCTGGAGGAAGGTCGGCTGCTGGCACTCAGCCAATCGGCCATCTACCAGCAGAGTCTACGCCGATACTACAACCGCAAGGTGAAACCAAGAGCCTTCCTAGAGGGAGACCTTGTGCTCCGACTGATCCAGCGAACAGCCGGACAACACAAGCTCCCGACACCTTGGGAAGGCCCTTTCATCATCAGCAAGGTTCTGGGCAATGACTCCTACTATCTGATCGATGCCCAGAAGCCCAGAGCGTGCAAGAGAGATGATTCAGGCAAAGAGACGGAGAGGCCATGGAACGCAAACCTCCTCCGAAGGTTTTACAGTTGAAAGCAGTATGTATCACGCTACCTTTTGTACTATGTATAAAGACTCCGGGTCCCCTGAGAAGATCTCGGGGACTACCCTCTTTTATCTATATGCTAAGTGTTATGTCTATGAGAATGTGTAGTTTTATTTCTTCCGCCTGGCACCGGTTTCAACCAGTCGGCCCGGAGCCTCGCCGCCTTCTACTATATGCCGCCTCCTGCAGCCGGACAAGTAGTGTGTCGGCACCAAAAACTTCCTTTGTCAGAAGCCACAGCTCGCAGAGCGACTGCATGGCAGGCAAAGGTTGCAAAACAGTGCCCCACACAAAAAAACAACTAAGGAAGAAACACATATAGTAGAGGCCGACATCGCACCTAGTCGGCTGGCTGCCGAGCAGCCGGCCGGCCGGCCTCTGCTTTCATTACCAAATGCTCCGAATGGCTAAGTACTAGCCATCCCACAAACAGCTAAAGTACTCAACCCAGCCAAAGTCCGCAGAGCGGCTGCTTGGCTGGTAAGAGCATAGCCAAGGGAGGGCGGCAAAGGAAAAAACCAAGGAGAAAAAAGGGAAGAAAGGCTAGAGGTCGGCACAACAAGCATAAGAAATGATAGAATATTTACAAGGATAAAGGCCTACCGGCTGGCATTCAAACAAAGTTCGACAAACACCCCGCGAGTGGAACTGAAATTTAACCAAGTTGTCCAAGACTCAAGTAAAACAGGGGAAAAGAGAAAATCCTAAGGAGCGGCAGAAGGTTTCGACTGGGCAGTGCCGATTGGCGCAGCAGAAGGCTCCGGCTAGACGCTGGAGTCGGCTGCGCCGCTTGGCGTGGCAGGCGGCTCCGTCTGGACAGAAGAGTCGGCTGCGGTGGTCGGGACGGCGGAGGGCTGGATGACGGAGTCGGTGGCGTCCGTCGGAGGAACGGGCGACTGGTCGATCTCTGCTTGGCCGTCTCCAGTTGCAGTCGGCGCCTTGGCGCACGGCTCGTTGCTTGAGGCCCGGTCAGGCTGGGGCTGAATATCCGCCCCGACCTCCGGCAGGTCGACGTCGCTCTCCTCCTCCTCCTCCTCCTCCTCCTCCTCCTCTTCTTCTCCTTCGTCGCTGGAGTCGATGACTTCGGCTGAATCCTCGCTGTCCTCCAAGTTTAGCCCAAGCCACTCCTGCGGCGCTTCGGCGCCCTTCTCAACCACCTCCGGACGAAGATGCTGGTATCGATGAAGTCGGCGATTGCCGCCGCCCTGTTGATGAGTTCAGCTTCCACCGCTGCCAGCTCCTCCTGCACCTCCAGCCAGAACATGGTCAACTGGGCTAGATCTAGCCCAGGGTACTGTTGGGGAACGTTGGAGAATATAAATTTTTTCTACGCTTCACCAAGATCAATCTATGGAGTCATCTAGCAACGAGAGAGAGGAGTGCATCTACATACCCTTGTAGATTGCGAGCGAAAGCGTTCAAGAGAACGGGGTTCAGGGAGTCGTACTCGTCGTGATCCAAATCACCGAAGATCCTAGTGCCGAACGCACTGAACCTCCGCGTTCAACACATGTACGGTTGGGGAAGACGTCTCCTCCTTCTTGATCCAGCAAGGGGGAAGGAGAGGTTGATGGAGATCCAGCAGCACGACGGCGTGGTGGTGGAAGTTGATACGTCTCCAACGTATCTATAATTTTTGATTGCTCCATGCTACTTTATCTATTGTTTTGAACTTTAATGGGCATTATTTTCCACTTTTATATTATTTTTGGGACTAACCTATTAACCGGAGGCCCAACCCAGAATTGTTGTTTTTTGCCTATTTCTGTGTTTCGAAGAAACGGAATATCAAACGGAGTCCAAACGGAACGAAACCTTCGGAAACGTGATCTTCTCACCGAATGTGATCCAGGAGACTTGGACCCTACTCCAAGGAGTACCAGAGGCGGTCACGAGGGTGGGGGGCGTGCCCTCCCCCCTGGGCGTGCCCCCCTACCTCGTGGGCCCCCTAACGCTCCACCGACGTACTCCTTCCTCCTATATATACCTAGGTACCCCCAACAGATCGGAGACAGAGCCAAAAACCTAATTCCACCGCCGTAACTTCCTGTATCCACGAGATCCCATCTTGGGGCCTGTTCCGGAGCTCCGCCGGAGGGGGCATCCACCACGGAGGGCTTCTACATCATCACCATAGCCCCTCCGATGAAGTGTGAGTAGTTTACTTCAGACCTTCGGGTCCATAGTTAGTAGCTAGATGGCTTCTTCTCTCTTTTTGGATCTCAATACAATGTTCTCCCCCTCTCTCATGGAGATCTATTTGATGTAGTCTTCTTTCTGTGGTGTGTTTGGTGAGACCGATGAATTGTGGGTTTATGATCCAGCTTATCTATGGAAAATATTTGATTCTTCTCTGAATTATTTTATGTATGATTGAGTTATCTTTGCAAGTCTCTTTGAATTATCCGTTTGGTTTGGCCAACTAGATTGGTAGTTCTTGCAATGGGAGAAGTGCTTAGCTTTGGGTTCAATCTTGCGGTGACCTTACCCAGTGACAGAAAGGGTTGCAAGGCACGTACTGTATTGTTGCCGTCGAGGATAACAAGATGGGGTATTTATCATATTGCATGAATTTATTCCTCTACATCATGTCATCTTGCTTAAGGCGTTACTCTGTTTTTAACTTAATACTCTAGATGCATGCTGGATAGCGGTTGATGAGTGGAGTAATAGTAGTAGATGCAGAATATTTTCGGTCTACTTGTCACGGATGTGATGCCTATATACATGATCATTGCCTGGATAACCTCATAACTATGCTCAATTCTGTCAATTGCTCAACAGTAATTTGTTCACCCATCGTAGAATACTTATGCTCTTGAGAGAAGCCACTAGTGAAACCTATGCCCCCCGGGTCTATTCTCATCATATCAATCTCCATCGCTTTATTTACTTGCTTTGCTTTTACTTTTTACTTTGCATCTTTATACCAAAAATACCAAAAATAATTATCTCTATCAGATCTCACCCTCGTAAGTGATCATGAAGGGATTGACAACCCCTAAGCATTGGTTGCGAGTAGCTATCATTTTGTGCAGGTACGAGGGACTTGCGCGTGGTCTCCTACTGGATTGATACCTTGGTTCTCAAAAACTGAGGGAAATACTTACGCTACTATGCTGCATCATCCTCTCCTCTTCGAGGAAATCCAACGCAAGCTCGAGACGTAGCAGAAGTAGCGGCGATCTCGGCAGGGCTTCACCAAGCTCAGCGAGAGGGAGAGGTGGTACGGGGGGAGAGGGAGGCGCCAGGGACTAGGGTGCGCAGCCCTCCCTCCCCCCTCTTTATATAGGGGCCCTAGGGGGGCGGCGGCCCCCTAGAGATCCAATCTCAAGGGGGGGGGGCAAGGGGGGGAACTTGCCCCCCAAGTCAGGTGGGGTGCCCCCCACCCCTAGGGTTTCCAACCCTAGGCGCAGGGGGAGGCCCAAGGGGGGTGCACCAGCGCACCAGGGTCTGGTTCCCTTCCCACTTCATCCCATGTGGCCCTCCGGGATAGGTGGCCCCACCCGGTGGACCCCCGGGACCCTTCTGGTGGTCCCGGTACAATACCGGTGACCCTCGAAACTTTCCCGGTGGCCGAAACTGGACTTCCTATATACAATTCTTCACCTCCGGACCATTCCGGAACTCCTCGTGACGTCTGGGATCTCATCCGGGACTCCGAACAACTTTCGGGTTACCGCATACTAATATCTCTACAACCCTAGCGTCACCGAACCTTAAGTGTGTAGACCCTACGGGTTCGGTAATCACGCAGACATGACCGAGACAGTTCTCCGACCAATAACCAACAGCGGGATCTGGATACCCATGTTGGCTCCCACATGTTCCACGATGATCTCATCGAATGAACCACGATGTCGAGGATTCAAGTAATCCCGTATACAATTCCCTTTGTCAATCGGTACGTTACTTGCCCGAGATTCGATCATCGGCATCCCAATACCTCGTTCAATCTCGTTACCGGCAAGTCACTTTACTCATACCGTAATGCATGATCCCGTGACCAACCACTTGGTCACATTGAGCTCATTATGATGATGCATTACCGAGTGGGCCCAGAGATACCTCTCTGTAATATGAAGTGACAAATCCCAGTCTCGATCCGTGTCAACCCAATAGATACTTTCGGGGATACCTGTAGTATACCTTTATAGTCACCCAGTTACTTTGTGATGTTTGGTACACCCAAAGCACTCCTACGGTATCCGGGAGTTACACGATCTCATGGTCTAAGGAAATGATACTTGACATTGGAAAAGCTCTAGCAAACGAACTACACGATCTTGTGCTATGCTTCGGATTGGGTCTTGTCCATCACATAATTCTCCTAATGATGTGATCCCGTTATCAATGACATCCAATGTACATAGTTAGGAAACCATGACTATATGTTGATCAACGAGCTAGTCAACTAGAGGCTCACTAGGGACATGTTGTGGTCTATGTATTCACACATGTATTACGATTTCCGGATAACACAATTATAGCATGAATAATAGACAATTATCATGAACAAGGAAATATAATAATAATAATTTTATTGTTGCCTCTAGGGCATATTTCCAACAGTCTCCCACTTGCACTAGAGTCAATAATCTAGTTACATTGTGATGAATCGAACACCCATAGAATTCTGGTGTTGATCATGTTTTGCTCGCGGAATAGGTTTAGTCAACGGATCTGCGTCATTCAGATCCGTATGCACTTTGCAAATATCTATGTCTCCATCTTGAACATTTTCACGAATGGAGTTGGAGCGACGCTTGATGTGCCTGGTCTTCTTGTGAAACCTGGGCTCCTTGGCAAGGGCAATAGCTCTAGTCTTGTCACAGAAGAGAGTGATCGGCCCCGACGCATTGGGTATGACTCCTAGGTCGGTGATGAACTCCTTCATCCATATTGCTTCATGCGCTGCCTCCGAGGCTGCCATGTACTCCGCTTCACACGTAGATCCCACCATGATGCTTTGCTTGCAACTGCACCAGCTTACTGCCCCTCCATTCAAAATATACATGTATCCGGTTTGTGACTTAGAGTCATCCAGATCTGTGTCGAAGCTAGCGTCGATGTAACCCTTTACGACGAGCTCTTCGTCACCTCCATAAACGAGAAACATATCCTTAGTCCTTTTCAGGTACTTCAGGATATTCTTGACCGCTGTCCAGTGTTCCATGCCGGGATTACTTTGGTACCTTCCTACCAAACTGACGACAAGGTTTACATCAGGTCTGGTACACAGCATGGCATACATAATAGACCCTATAGACGAGGCATAGGGGATGACACTCATCTTTTCTCTATCTTCTTCCGTGGTCGGGCATTGAGCCGAGCTCAATTTCACACCTTGCAACACAGGCAAGAACCCCTTCTTGGACTGATCCATATTGAACTTCTTCAATATCTTATCAAGGTATGTGCTTTGTGAAAGACCTATGAGGCGTCTCGACCTATCTCTATAGATCTTGATGCCTAATATGCAGCTTCTCCAAGGTCCTTCATTGAAAAACACTTATTCAAGTAGGCCTTAATGCTGTCCAAAAGTTCTATATCATTTCCCATCAAAAGTATGTCATCTACATATAATATGAGAAATGCTACAGAGCTCCCACTCACTTTCTTGTAAACGCAGGCTTCTCCATAAGTCTGCATAAACCCAAACGCTTTGATCATCTCATCAAAGCGAATGTTCCAACTCCGAGATGCTTGCACCAGCCCATAAATGGATCGCTGGAGCTTGCATACCTTGTTAGCATTCTTAGGATCGACAAAACCTTCCGGCTGCATCATATACAGTTCTTCCTTAAGATAGCCCTTAAGGAATGCTGTTTTGACGTCCATTTACCATATCTTATAATCATAGTATGCGGCAATTGCTAACATGATTCGGACGGACTTCAGCTTCGCTACGGGAGAGAAGGTCTCATCGTAGTCAACTCCTTGAACTTGCCGATAACCATTAGCGACAAGTCGAGCTTTATAGATGGTAACATTACCATCCGGGTCCGTCTTCTTCTTAAAGATCCATTTGTTTTCTATCACTCGCCGATCATCGGGCAAGTCTGTAAACGTCCATACTTTGTTTTCATACATGGATCCTAACTCGGATTGCATGGCTTCTAGCCATTTGTTGGAATCTAGGCCCGCCATCGCTTCTTCAGAGTTCGAAGGTTCACCGTTGTCTAACAACATGATTTCCAGGACCGGATTGCCATACCATTATGGTGTGGAACGTGTCCTTGTGGACCTACAAAGTTCAGTAGCAACTTGATCCTAAGTACCTTGATCATCATCATTAACTTCCTCTCCAGTCGGTGCAGACACCACAGGAACATCTTCCTGAGCTGCGCTACTTTCCAGTTCAAGAGGCAGTACTTCATCGAGTTCTACTTTCCTCCCACTTATTTCCCTCGAGAGAAACTCTTTCTCCAGAAAGGACCCGTTCTTGGCAACAAAGATCTTGCCTTCGGATCTAAGGTAGAAGGTATACCCAATGGTTTCCTTGGGGTATCCTATGAAGACGCATTTTTCTGACTTGGGTTCGAGCTTTTCAGGTTGAAGTTTCTTGCCATAAGCATCACATCCCCAAACTTTTAGAAACGACAGCTTAGGTTTCTTCCCAAACCATAATTCATACGGTGTCGTCTCAATGGATTTAGACAGTGCCCTATTTAAAGTGAATGTAGCTGTCTCTAGAATGTATCCCCAAAATGATAGCAGTAAATCGGTGAGTGACATCATAGATCGCACCATATCCAATAGAGTGCGATTACAACGTCCGGACACACCGTTACGCTGAGGTGTTCCAGGCGGCGTGAGTTGTGAAATGATTCCACATTTCCTTAAGTGCGTACCAAATTCGTGACTTAAGTATTCTCCTCCATGATCTGATCGTAAGAACTTTATTTTCGGTCACGTTGATTCTCTACCTCATTCGTAAATTCCTTGAACTTTTCAAAGGTCTCAGACTTGTGTTTCATCAAGTAAACATACCCATATCTACTCAAGTCATCAGTGAGGGTGAGAACATAACGATAGCCACCGCGAGCCTCAACGCTCATTGGACCGCACACATTAGTATGTATAATTTCCAATAAGTTGGTTGCTTGCTCCATTGTTCCGGAGAACGGAGTCTTGGTCATTTACCCATGAGGCATGGTTCGCACATGTCAAATGATTCTAAATCAAGAGACTCCAAAAGTCCATCTGTATGGAGCTTCTTCATTCGTTTGACACCAATGTGACCAAGGCGGCAGTGCCACAGATATGTGGGACTATCATTATCAATCTTACATCTTTTTGTATTCACACTATGAATATGTGTAACATCACGTTCGAGATTCATTAAGAATAAACCATTGACCAGCGGGGCATGACCATAAAACATACCTCTCATATAAATAGAACAACCATTATTCTCGTATTTAAATGAGTAGCCATCTCGTATTAAACGAGATCCAGATACAATGTTCATGCTCAAAGCTGGCACTAAATAACAATTATTGAGGTTTAAAACTAATCCCGTAGGTAAATGTAGAGGTTGCGTGCTGACGGCGATCACATCGACCTTGGAACCATTCCCGACGCGCATCGTCACCTCGTCCTTCGCTAGTCTCCGCTTATTCCGCAACTCCTGTTTTGAGTTACAAATATGAGCAACCACACCGGTATCAAATAACCAGGAGCTACTACGAGTACTGGTAAGGTACACATCAATTACATGTATATCACATATACCTTTAGTGTTGCCGGCCTTCTTGTCCGCTAAGTACTTGGGGCAGTTCCGCTTCCAGTGTCTGCTTCCCTTGCAATAAAAGCACTCAGTCTCAGGTTTGGGTCCATGCTTTGGCTTCTTCCTGGCAACTGGCTTACCGGGTGCGACAACTCCCTTGCCTTCCTTCTTGAAGTTCTTTTTACCCTTGCCTTTCTTGAAACTAGTGGTTTTATTGACCATCAACACTTGATGTTCCTTTTTGATTTCCACCTCCGCTGATTTCAGCATTGAAAATACTTTAGGAATAGTTTTCACCATCCCCTGCATATTGTAGTTCATCACAAAGCTCTTGTAGCTAGGTGGGAGCGACTGAAGGATTATGTCAATGACCGCCTCGTCCGGGAGGTTAATGTCCAGCTGGGACAAGCGGTTGTGCAACCCAGACATTTTGAGTATGTGCTCAGTGACAGAACTATTTTCCTCCATCTTACAACTATAGAACTTTTCGGAGACTTCATATCTCTCGACCCGGGCATGAGCTTGGAAAACCATTTTCAGCTCTTCGAACATCTCATATGCTCCGTGTTGCTCAAAACGCTTTTGGAGCCCCGGTTCTAAGCTGTAAAGCATGCCGCACTGAACGAGGGAGTAGTCATCAACACACGACTGCCAAGCGTTCATAACGTCTTGAGTTGCGGGGAAGACGGGTGCTTCACCTAGCGGTGCATCTAGGACATATGCTCTTTTGGAAGTATGAGGATGATCCTCAAGTTCCGGACCCAGTCCGTGTAGTTGCTGCCATCGTCTTTCAGCTTGGTTTTTTCTAGGAACGCATTGAAGTTGAGGGTAACCTTAGCGTGGGCCATTTGATCTACAAGACATATTGCAAAAGTTTTTAGACTAAGTTCATGATAATTAAGTTCATCTAATCAAATTATTTAATGAATTCCCACTCAGATAGACATCCCTCTAGTCATCTAAGTGATCCATGATCCGAGTCAACTAGACCGTGTCCGATCATTACGTGAGACGGACTAGTCATCATCGGTGAACATCTTCATGTTGATCATATCTTTTATACGACTCATGTTCGATCTTTCGGTCTCTTGTGTTCCGAGGCCATGTCTGTACATGCTAGGCTCGTCAAGTCAACCTAAGTGTTTTGCATGTGTAAATCTGTCTTACACCCGTTGTATGTGGACATTAGAATCTATCACACCCGATCATCACGTGGTGCTTCGAAACAACGAACTTTCGCAACGGCGCACAGTTAGGGGGTAACACTTTCTTGAAATTATTATGAGGGATCATCTTATTTACTACCATCGTTCTAAGAAAATAAGATGCAAAAACATGATAAACATCACATGTAATCAAATAGTGACATGATATGGCCAATACCATTTTGCTCCTTTTGATCTCCATCTTCAGGGGGCCATGATCATCATCGTCACCGGCATGACACCATGATCTCCATCATCATGATCTCCATCATCGTGTCTCCATGAAGTTGTTCGCCAACTATTACTTCTACTACTATGGCTAACGGTTTAGCAATAAAGTAAAGTAATTACATGTCATTTATTCAATGACACGCAGGTCATACAATAATTAAGACAACTCCTATGGCTCCTGCCGGTTGCCATACTCATCGACATGCAAGTCGTGATGCCTATTACAAGAACATGATCAATCTCATACATCACATATATATATCATTCATCACATCCTTTTGGCCATATCACATCACAAGGCATATGCTGCAAAAACAAGTTATACGTCCTCTAATTGTTGTTGCATGTTTTTATGTGGCTGCAATAGGGTTATAGCAAGAACGTTTCTTACCTACGTCAAAACCACAACGTGATATGCCAATTTCTATTTACCCTTCATAAGGACCCTTTTCGTCGAATCCGATCCGATTAAAGTAGGAGAGACAGACACCCGCTAGCGACCTTATGCAACTAGTGCATGTCAGTCGGTGGAACCTGTCTCACGTAAGCGTACGTGTAAGGTCGGTCCGGACCGCTTCATCCCATGATGCCGCCGAAACAAGATAAGACTAGTAGTGGCAAGTAAATTGACAACATCTACGCCCACAACAAGATTGTGTTCTACTCATGCATAGAAACTACGCATAGACCTAGCTCATGATGCCACTGTTGGGGAACATTGCAGAAAATAAAAAAAATCTACGCTTCACCAAGATCAATCTATGGAGTCATCTAGCAACGAGAGAGAGGAGTGCATCTACATACCCTTGTAGATCGCGAGCGGAAGCGTTCAAGAGAACGAGGTTGAGGGAGTCGTACTCGTCGTGATCCAAATCATCGAAGATCCTAGTGCCGAACGGACAGTACCTCCGCGTTCAACACACGTATGGTTGGGGAAGACGTCTCCTCCTTCTTGATCCAGCAAGGGGGAAGGAGAGGTTGATGGAGATCCAGCAGCACTACGGCGTGGTGGTGGAAGTAGCGGCGATCTCGGCAGGGCTTCACCAAGCTCAGCGAGAGGGAGAGGTGGTACGGGGGGGAGAGGGAGGCGCCAGGGACTAGGGTGCGCAGCCCTCCCTCCACCCTCTTTATATAGGGGCCCTAGGGGGCGCCGACCCCCTAGAGATCCAATCTCAAGGGGGGGCGGCCAAGGGGGGAAACTTGCCCCCCAAGTCAGGTGGGGCGCCCCCCACCCCTAGGGTTTCCAACCCTAGGCACAGGGGGAGGCCCAAGGGGGGCACACCAGCCCACCAGGGGCTGGTTCCCTTCCCACTTCAGCCCATGTGGCCCTCCGGGATAGGTGGCCCCACCCGGTGGACCCCCGGGACCCTTCTGGTGGTCCCGGTACAATACTAGTGACCCCCGAAACTTTCCCGGTGGCCGAAACTGGACTTCCTATATACAATTCTTCACCTTCGGACCATTCCGGAACTCCTCGTGACGTCTGGGATCTCATCCGGGACTCCGAACAACTTTCGGGTTACCGCATACTAATATCTCTACAACCCTAGTGTCACCGAACCTTAAGTGTGTAGACCCTATGGGTTCGGTAATCACGCAGACATGACCGAGACAGTTCTCCGGCCAATAACCAACAGCGGGATCTGGATACCCATGTTGGCTCCCACATGTTCCACGATGATCTCATCGAATGAACCATGATGTCGAGGATTCAAGTAATCCCATATACAATTCCCTTTATCAATCGGTACGTTCCTTGCCCGAGATTCGATCGTCGGTATCCCAATACCTCGTTCAATCTCGTTACCGGCAAGTCACTTTACTTGTACTGTAATGCATGATCCCGTGACCAACCACTTGGTCACATTGAGCTCATTATGATGATGCATTACCAAGTGGGCCCGGAGATACCTCTCCGTCATATGGAGTGACAAATCCCAGTCTCGATCCGTGTCAACCCAACAGATACTTTCGGGGATACCTGTAGTATACCTTTATAGTCACCCAGTTACGTTGTGACGTTTGGTACACCCAAAGAACTCCTACGGTATCCGGGAGTTACACGATCTCATGGTCTAAGGAAATGATATTTGACATTGGAAAAGCTCTAGCAAACAAACTACACGATCTTGTGCTATGCTTCGGATTGGGTCTTGTCCATCACATAATTCTCCTAATGATGTGATCCCGTTATCAATGACATCCAATGTCCATAGTCAGGAAACCATGACTATCTGTTGATCAACGAGCTAGTCATCTAGAGGCTCACTAAGGACATGTTGTGGTCTATGTATTCACACATGTATTATGATTTCCGGATAACACAATTATAGCATGAATAATAGACAATTATCATGAACAAGGAAATATAATAATAATCATTTTTATTATTGCCTCTAGGGAATATTTGCAACAGGTACCACGCCTTGACGAACTCCAAGGCCCGGCGCGCTCCTGCCCGGGCTGCTGAGCCGTTCCAGGCTTCCAGGCGGTCGGCCGCCACCTCCAGCCAGTCGGCAGTCCGACTTGGGGTGCGCGGAGCCGGCAGGCCTGGCCAGAGGGCGGAAACTGCCTGGGCGCCGATACGCTGAAGCCGGCACAGCATTTGATGAGCAGGCCGAAGGCGGGCCTGGATGCTGAGGATCTGCTCGTTGAGAGTCCGGGGGACGTCAGTAGCGATCTGCACGCCCTCCGCCCTCCGCTCTTCACGCTGAGCCTCGATCATCTGGATCGCGGCAATAGAGTGGCCAAGGAAGAAGTGTGTTTTGGACAAAAGAAGAGAAAGGCCAAGGTTATAAGCAAGAGATCGGCCTAGATGAGGGCCGACAGTTCGAAACAAAAACCAAGAGAATGAAGCAGACCGTCGACCAAGTCTTCAATGCTACTGAAGCAGGCCGTCATCTGGGCTTCCCTGTCGGCCCAGGCGGAACCCTCGACTTCAAACTCGGCGAGAAGGTCCGCCTCCTTCGTCTTCACCTCCGACTGGGCCGCCTTGAGGGCCCCCGCTTGTTCAGCAAGCTGAGCGACCAGACGGTCCCGCTCTTCGGCCAGCTTGCTGCACTCCGCCTCCTTGCCATGCAGGGCGGTGTTGGCTTCGCCCAGCTGCTGCTGCAAGGCAACATTGGCCTCTGAAGAAAGAAAAGAGAAGGAAGAGCATCAGTCAAATAAAAAAACACATGCAGCTAACCGGGGAGATTCGGCCCGACTGCTTAGCAGTCGGCCCGAACCTCAGGGACTACACCCCGCGGGTGCGCTGGCGCGCCCCCGCAGAATAAAGGAGCAAAAAACTCACTCCGGCTCTCGGACAGATGGCCGGTCTGCGTCTCCAGCTCCTGAACCCTGGAGTTGTAGGCGACCGCACGGAGGTTGTGGTAGTCCTGCGAAAGCGGAATGCCGGACAAGATCAACACTCAGCTCCAACAAGATGAAGTTCCGGACCGCCTACTCAGCAGCCGGCCCAAAACTTGGGGACTACACCCAATGGGTGCGCTGGCGTGCCCCCACGAAGGATTGAAAGATGATCAAAGGAAAAAGGAAGCAGGAGGCTTATGCGGATAGCAGCTCGCGAGTCCAGGAACGCCTCGTTGAAGTGCCTGAGGGCTTCGGCTTCAGCCCGGAGCTTGGCTTGGACGTCGAGGGACGTCTGGTTCAGGGCGCCCGTCCCGCCTCCACGCACCCAGCCGGACGGTGCGGTGCTGGATGCTTCGGTGTCGGGGATCGACGAGCTCGCGGCTCCGGTCTCCAGCGGTCACGGCGCTGAGGCCGCCTTCTCGAGGAAACGGCGCACGGGTGTGCGGACCTGAGGAGTTAGGTCTGTCACCACTAGTTCTCAGCCGGCAGCACTGGCAGCTCGGCCGGCTGCTCGACCTGCGCTTCGCTAGCCGGTGGCGGTGGCGGCGGCACGAAGACGTCAGGCATGGCCATGTCGCCGCCCTCCCTCTCCATGACCAGGTGCTCCCCGCCGACTCCCCGCTCATCGCTTCGAACTCCGGTGGAGGTGGCGCGGTGTTCAGTGGCATCACAAGCTGCGGCTCCTGGCGACGCGCGGCCTCCGCGAGCCTCTCCCTCTCCGCTGCTTCGGCCTCCGCCTGTGCCAGCCTCCTCGCTGCGGAGGCTGCGGCCCTGTCCGCCTCCGCCTTCGCCACGCGGTCGACCTCTTCATCGCGCGCCTCCCGCGCGTTCCGCTCTGTCGCCTCCCGCAGGTCGGCGGCCGGATCAATCCGCCGGTTGGTAGAAGAGGTCGTCGCCGACCTAATGACTGAGGCGGCGCCCGACTTCTCGAGGGTGAGAGGGGCCCTGAGATATGAAGACACAACAAGGAATTTACTGATAGGCCGGATCGACAGAAGGAGTAAAAGTCAGGAGAAAGACACTTACGCCGACACCATGACAGGCACCCTCGGTTGTCTCTGATACCTGACCGCCTTGGTCGCAGCCTCTTGCCGCCTGGTCGCTGCGGCCGGGTTCTTGGGTTTCTTCGGCGCGCTGCCGAACAAGGTGGCGCCTTGCTTACGCTTCCGCTTGCCGCCGCGGGCAGCCGGGCCGGTGGAGGGGCCGGCGCCGGTGTTGGCCGTGCTCCGAGTGGGGCGCGGCTCGTCCTCGTCCTCGTCCTTGTCGGGCCAGGTCCCCATGCTGCCGCCTTCCTCGGTGCCGCCTGCGGCGCCACGACCGCTGCCTGTTGCATCATCCGCCAGGGCGGCCGCCCCCAAGTCGGGGTCGTCCTCGTCGCTCACCGCCCTGTCTGGGTGGTAGTTACCACCCGACCCCACGATGGCGGCTGCCACCACGGACATGTAAATATGCGTCCGAAGAAGGAGTCGAATCACAAGGAAAGCAAGACCAAAAGACAAATCTAAAGGAAGAAATCAAGGGACTTACGGCAGGCGGCGGATGTACCGGGAGTACGGCCGCTTCCCGTACCGCGAGTCCTCCTCCGGCACCTTGAGGTCAGAGATCTCATTCACCATCCGCGCGACCTCGGCAGGCGGCATCCCTTTCGTGCACAGCCGGCACGGATCGCGGTGCCCGCCCATCCGAAAGATCGGATGGGGCAGCTCTGGAGTGGGAGGACTCAGCGCTCGACGAAGGCAATGAGGAGGTCGGAGGCCACGAGGCCCTCCGACTCTTGGAGCACCCGGAGTCGGCCGTTGGCGGCCACCGCGTCCGCTGACACCGGCTTCGGCTTGTACCCCCAGTTGGGCCGGAGCTCGCTGGGAGGGCCGGCCTCGTAGGGCGGCAGGTTGAGGAAGTTGGCAGCAGGATCTACGTTCTCGACATAGAAGTAGGACTGCTGCCACATCTTCACCGACTGGGCCAGCTTGATGGTGGGGAAGGCGTTTTGTTTCGCTGGCCGGTGCACGGCGACGTAGCCCCCGCACTCGGCCGGCGTGTCCTTGGCGGAGGTGCCGAGCTTCCCGTAGAAGAACGCTCCCCACAACTCGATTGTGGGGAGGATGCCGATGTAGCCCTCGCATGCCGTGACCAAGGCGGAGAGCAGGGTCACGGCATTGCGCGTCATATGGTGAGGTTGGAGGTGGTTGAAGTCGAGGAATGAGCGGAAGAAGCAGCTCGCCGGGAGGCCGAAGCCACGGAGGAAGTGCAAGCGGAAGACAACCCGCTCGTCCCCCTGCGGCGCCGGCGAGATCTCCGTCTCCGGCGGCACCCGCGCCTTGACGAATGTTGCACTAGGCATCCGGCGCGTGTCGCAGAGGAAAGTGATATGGTCCTCGATGACCGTCGAGCCATCTCAGTCGCCGCCTTCCTCACGCGCTATAGCTGCGGGCGAAGCTGAGGGAGGGGTGATACGTCCATTTTGCATCATGCTTTTATATCAATATTTATTGCATTATGGGCTATCATTACAATTTATATCTCAATATTTATGGCTATTCTCTCTTATTTTACAAGGTTTACCATGAAGAGGGGGAATGCCGGCAGCTGGAATTCTGGCTGGAAAAGGAGCAAACGTTGGAAACCTATTCTACACAACTCCAAAAGTCCTGAAACTCCACGAAACAACTTTTTGGATTTATTAAGAATTTATGAGCGAAAGAAATAGGCCAGGGGCCCACACCCTGTCCAAGAGACAGGGGGGCGCCCCCCCATAGGGCGCGCCCCCTATCTCCTGGGCCCCCTGGTGGGCCTCCGACGTCCATCTTCTGCTATATCATCACTTTTACCCTGGAAAAATTCAGGGGCAAGCTTATAGGATGAAACTCCGTCGCCACGAGGCAGAACCTTGGCGGAATCAATCTAGGGCTCTGGCGGAGCTGTTCTGCCGGGGACACTTCCCTCCGGGAGGGGGAAATCATCACCAACGTCATCACCAACGATCCTCTCTTCGGGAGGGGGTCAATCTCCATCAACATCTTCACCAGCACCATCTCCTCTCAAAACCCTAGTTCATCTCTTGTATCCAATCTTGTATCAAAACCACAAATTGGTACCTGTGGGTTGCTAGTAGTGTTGATTACTCCTTGTAGTTGATGCTAATTGGTTTACTTGGTGGAAGATCATATGTTCAGATCCTTTATGCATATTATTACTCCTCTGATTATGAACATGAATATGCTTTGTGAGTAGTTAAGTTTGCTGCTGAGGACATGGGTGAAGTCTTGCTATTAGTAGTCATGTGAATTTGGTATTCGTTCGATATTTTGATGAGATGTATGTTGTCTTTCCTCTAGTGGTGTCATGTGAACATCGACTACATGACACTTCACCATTATTTGGGCCTAGAGGAAGGCATAGGGAAGTAATAAGTAGATGATGGGTTGCTAGAGTGACATAAGCTTAAACCCTAGTTTAGGCGTTGCTTCGTTAGGGGTTGATATGGACTCATATGTCTAATGATGTGGTTAGGTTTACCTTAATACTCCTTTTTGTAGTTGTGGATGCTTGCAATAGGGGTTAATCATAAGTGGGATGCTTGTCCAAGTTAGGGCAGTACCCAAGTGCCGGTCCACCCACATATCAAATTATCAAAGTACCGAACGCGAATCATATGAACGTGATGAAAACTAGCTTGACGATAATTCCCAATGTGTCCTCGGGAGCTCTTTCCTCATTATTAGAATTTGTCCAGGCTTATCCTTTTCTACATAAAGGATTGGGCCACCTTGCTGCACTTTATTTACTTTATTTACTTTTTGCTCGTTACTATTTGTCCTATCACAAACCTATCTATCACCTACTATTTCAGTGCTTGCAGAGAAAACCTTACTGAAAACCGCTTATCATTTCCTTCTGCTCCTCATTGGGTTCGACACTCTTACTTATCGAAAGGACTACGATAGATCCCCTACACTTGTGGGTCATCAAGACTCTTTTCTGGCGCTGTTTCCGGGGAGTGTAGCGCCTTTGGTGAGTGGAACTTGATAAGGAAACATTTATATAGTGTGCTGAAATTTTCTGTTACGTGTCACTATAGAAACTAATCCTTTGAGGGGCTTGTTTGGGGTATCTTCACCCCAACCAGAAGAGCAAAGAGATGCTCCTCAACCTACTGAACCTTATGAAAATATTTACTTTGAGATTCCTTCGGGTATGATAGAAAAACTGCTAGCTAATCATTTTGCAGGAGACGGAACTTTGCATCCCGACTTACACCTTATCTTTGTGGATGAAGCTTGTGGATTATTTAAGCTTGCAGGTATCCCCGATGATGTTGTCAAAAGGAAGGTCTTCCCTTTATCTTTGAAGGGAGATGCAATGACATGGTATAGGCTATGTGATGATATGAGATTTTGGAATTATAAGCGACTGAAGTTGGAATTTCACCAAAAGTTCTACCCTATGCATCTTGTTCATTGTGATCGTAATTACATATATAATTTCTGGCCTCGCGAAGGAGAAAGCATCGCTCAAGCTTGGGGGAGGCTTAAATCCATGTTATATTCATGCCCCAATCATGAGCTCTCTCGGGAAATGATTATTCAGATTTTTTATGCTCGGCTTTCTCTTGATAATCGCAACTTGCTCGATACTTCCTGTGCCGGTTCCTATATGTTGAAGACTATTAATTTCAAATAGGACTTATTGGAAAGAATTAAACGCAACTATGAAGATTGGGGTTCCGACGATGGTAAGGGGTCAGGTATGACACCTAAGTTCGATTGTGTTAAATCTTTTATGGATACCGATGCTTTCCGTGGATTTAGCTCTAAGTATGGACTTGACTCTGAGATAGTAGCTACTTTTTGTGAAACTTTTGCTACTCACTTTGATCTCCCTAAAGAGAAGTTGTTTCAATATAATCCTCCTGTTGAAGTGAAAGTAGTTGTACCTATTACAGTCGAAGAAAAGACTATTACATATAGTGATCCTATTATTCCTACTGCTTATGTCGAAAAACCTCCTTTTCCTGTTAGGATAAAAGATCATGTTAAAGCTTCGACTGTTGTTTGTAAGAGTAATACTAGGACTTATACACCTCCTGAGCAAATTAATGTCGAACCTGGTATTGCTATGATTAAAGATCTCTTGGATGAAGACTTAGATGGGCATGTTATCTCTTTCGTGGGTGAAACTGCTAACATTGCTAGACCCGATACTAAGACCCATAGACCTGTTGTAGGCACGCCTGTTATTTCTGTTAAAATAGGAGATCATTGTTATCATGGCTTATGTGATATGGGTGCTAGTGCTAATGCAATACCTTATGATTTTTATAAAGAAATTATGCATGATATTGCACCTGTTGAATTAGAAGACATTGATGTTACTATTAAGCTTGCTAATAGGGACACCATTAAACCTATTGGGATTGTTAGAGATGCTGAAGTCTTGTGTGGAAAGATTAAATACCCTGCTGATTTCCTTGTTCTTGCTTCCCCACAAGATAATTTTTGTCCCATTATTTTTGGTAGACCTTTGTTGGATACTGCTAGTGCTAAGATTAATTGTGAAAAGAATATTGTCACTGTTGGCATAGATGGTATATCTCATGAGTTTAATTTCACTAAGTTTAGTAGACAACCTCGTGAAAGGGAACCACCTAGTAAGGATGAAATTATTGGTCTTGCTTCCATTGCTGTTCCCCCAACTGACCCGTTAGAACAATATTTGTTAGATCATGAAAATGATATGTTTATGAAGGAAAGGGAAGAAATAGACGAAGTGTTCCTTAAACAAGAACCTATGCTAAAACATAACCTTCCCGTTGAAATTCTTGGGGATCCCCCTCCACCCAAGGGTGATTCCGTGTTCGAACTCAAACCCTTACCTGATAATCTCAAGTATGCTTATCTTGATGAAAAAGAAATATATCTTGTTATTATTAGTGCTAACCTTTCAGAGAAAGAAGAAGGAAGATTTTTGAAAACTCTAAAGAAGCACCGAGCTGCTATTGGATATACTCTGGACGATCTTGAGGGCATTAGTCCCACATTATGTCAACACAAAATTTCAATGGAGAAAGATGCCAAACCAGTTAGAGATCCTCAAAGACGATTAAACCCCAAAATGAAGAAAGTGGTAAGAAAGGAGATTCTAAAACTTCTTGAGGCAGGTATTATTTATCCCGTTGCTGATAGTGAATGGGTAAGCCCTGTCCATTGTGTCCCTAAAAAGGGAGGTATTACCGTTGTTCCTAATGATAAAGATGAATTGATCCCGCAAAGAATTATTACAGGCTATAGGATGGTAATTGATTTTCGTAAGTTAAATAAAGCTACTAAGAAAGATCATTACCCTTTACCTTTTATTGATCAAATGCTAGAAATGCTATCCAAACACACACATTTTTGCTTTCTAGATGGTTATTCTGGCTTCTCTCAAATACCTGTGTCCGCGCAGGATCAATCTAAAACTACTTTTACTTGCCCTTTTAGTACTTTTCCTTATAGACGTGTGCCTTTTGGTTTATGTAATGCACCTGCCACCTTTCAAAGATGCATGATGGCTATATTTTCTGATTTTTGTGAAAAGATTTGTGAGGTATTCATGGATGACTTCTCCGTCTATGGATCCCCTTTTGATGATTGTTTGAGCAACCTTGATCGAGTTTTGCAGAGATGCGAAGACACTAGTCTCGTCCTGAATTGGAAAAACTGTCACTTGATGGTTAATGAAGGCATTGTCTTGGGGCACAAGATCTCCGAGAGAGGTATTGAAGTTGATAAAGCCAAAGTTGATGTTATTGAAAAAATGCCATGCCCCAAGGACATAAAAGGTATAAGAAGTTTTCTTGGTCATGCCGGCTTTTATAGGAGGTTCATTAAGGACTTTTCTAAAATCTCTAGGCCTCTGACTAATTTATTGCAAAAAGATATTCCTTTTATCTTTGATGATGATTGCGTAGAAGCATTTGAAACACTTAAGAAAGCTTTGATCACAGCACCTATTGTTCAGCCACCTGATTGGAATTTACCTTTTGAAATTATGTGCGATGCTAGTGATTATGCTGTAGGTGCTGTTTTAGGGCAAAGAGTCGATAAGAAATTGAATGTTATCCAGTATGCTAGTAAGACTCTTGATTCTGCCCAGAGAAATTATGCTACTACTGAAAAAGAGTTCTTAGCAGTTGTATTTGCATGTGATAAGTTTAGACCTTATATTGTTGATTCCAAAGTTACTATTCGCACTGATCATGCTGCTATTAAATATCTTATGGAAAAGAAAGATGCTAAGCCTAGACTCATTAGATGGGTTCTCTTGCTCCAAGAATTTGACTTGCATGTTATTGATAGAAAGGGAGCTGAGAAACCCGTTGCAGACAACTTATCTAGGTTAGAGAATGTTCTTGATAACCCACTGCCTATTAATGATAGTTTTCCTGATGAACAATTAGCGGTTGTCAATGCTTCTCGTACTGCTCCTTGGTATGCTGATTATGCTAATTACATTGTTGCTAAATATATACCGCCTAGTTTCACATACCAGCAAAAGAAAAAGTTCTTTTATGATTTAAGACATTACTTCTGGGATGATCCACACCTTTATAAAGAAGGAGTAGATGGTATTATTAGACGTTGTGTGCCTGAGCATGAACATGAACAAATCCTATGCAAGTGTCACTCTGAATCTTGTGGAGGACACCACACGGGAGATAGAACTGCACACAAGGTACTACAATCTGGTTTTTATTGTCCTACTCTCTTCAAAGATGCTCGTAAGTTTGTCTTATCTTGTGATGAATGTCAAAGAATAGGTAACATTAGTAGACGTAAAGAAATGGCTATGAATTATTCTCTTGTTATTGAACCATTTGATGTTTGGGGCTTTGATTATATGGGACCTTTTCCTGCCTCCAATGGTTATACACATATTTTAGTTGTTGTTGATTACGTTACTAAGTGGGTAGAAGCTATTCCAACTAGTAGTGCTGATCATAACACTTCTATTAAAATGCTTAAAGAAGTTATTTTTCTGAGGTTTGTAGTCCCCAGATATCTTATGACTGATGGTGGTTCACACTTTATTCATGGTGCTTTCTGTAAGATGCTTGCTAAGTATGATGTCAATCATAGAATCGCATCTCCTTATCACCCGCAGTCTAGTGGTCAAGTAGAGTTGAGCAATAGAGAGCTCAAATTAATTTTGCAAAAGACTGTGAATAGATCTAGAAAGAATTGGTCCAAAAAACTTGATGATGCATTATGGGCCTATAGAACTGCATACAAAAATCCTATGGGTATGTCTCCATATAAGATGGTTTATGGAAAAGCATGTCATTTACCTCTTGAACTTGAACATAAAGCATATTGGGCTATTAAAGAGCTCAATTATGAATTCAAACTTGCCGGTGAGAAGAGGTTGTTTGATATTAGCTCACTTGATGAATGGAGAACCCAAGCATATGAGAATGCCAAGCTCTTCAAAGAAAAAGTCAAACGCTGGCATGATAAGAGGATACAAAAGCGTGAGTTTAACGTAGGAGATTATGTGTTATTATTCAACTCTGGTTTAAGATTTTTTGCAGGAAACTTCTCTCAAAATGGGAAGGTCCCTACGTTATCGAGGAGGTCTATCGTTCCGGTGCTATAAAAATTAACAACTTTGAAGGCACGAATCCGAGGGTGGTTAATGGTCAAAGAATCAAGCATTATATTTCAGGTAATCCTATCAATGTTGAAACTAATATTATTGAAACCATAACCCCAGAGGAATACATAAGAGACACTTTCCAGAACGTTCCAGACTCCGAAAAGGCATAGGTACATGGTATGGTAAGTATACCGACTCCAAAACAACTCTAATGGCAATTTTTATCAGTTTTGGATTATTTAAGAATTTTAGGAAGAAAGAAGTAGTCCGAAAGGGACACGAGGCTCCCACGAGAGAGGAGCCCCCCTGTAGGGGGCGCCCCCTGTCTCGTGGGCACCTCGTGTGCCTCCCGGACTCCGTTTTCTTGCATGTTACGTATTTTGGTCGGTAAAAATTCATTATATATACTCCCGAAGGTTTTGACCACCTTATCACGCAAATATCCTCTGTTTTCGTTTCTAGTTGTTTCCGTTGCAGATTTAGAGCACCATGACTTCTCCCTCCTACAACAACAAAGACAAAGATGCCTGGCTATTGAAGATAGAGTTGAAAAGAGAGGAACCAGAAGAGATCAACAAGGGTGAAGGTGTAAGTGCATCTAGTGCCACCCCTAGTTGGTTTTGGAGTATTGAAGACAAAGTTGGTTGAGGGACTAATGCGTTTGTGAGAATTGCAGGATAACGCAGGTAGTGTCCCTCATTGATTCGGTTTACCTACCGGAGATGACCCCTAAAAATGTAAGAAGACATTGAAGACAATGGTGGTATGAGAAGATATTCATATTGAAGACTATGACATGAGAAGACATTGCGTGAAGACTATGGAGCGCGAAGACGGTGTGGATTCGTTGCTTCCTTTTCTTGTTTGTTGAGTCATAGGAGCCACCGTACTGTTAAGTGGGGTCCAAGTGAACTAAGTCAGAGTGACTGAAGTGATGCTCAACTCAAATTCTATGTCTTCGAGCGAAGACAATGAGAGCAAACCTTATCCAGAGCTGGATGAGTCAGCTTTGCTTGTAGCCCAAGTAAAGTTGCCGCGTGTGTTTGAAATCTGACCGTTGGAACACGTGTCAGTTCCTTAGTGACCCAGGGTCATTTTGGACAAATCAGGTCGGGTTGCCTAGTGGCTATAAATAGCCCACCCCCTACACCATAAATTGGTGGCTGCTCAGAGTTTGTACACGGCTTTTGTCGTTTGAGAGCAACCCACCTCGAAGCATTTGAGAGAGAGAAAAATCCTTGCAAGGACAAAGCCAAAACACCCAGAGCCAAAGAGTGTTAGGCATCACTGAAGTCTTTCTGTCTGTGTGACCTGAAGACTTTTTACACTTGAGGACTGTGTATCCTCCAGCCGGTTAGGCGTCGTGTTCTGAGCATCCAAGAGTCATTGTGGATTGCCGGGTGAACGAAGTCTGTGAAGGTTCGGAAGTCTACCTTGAAGACTTACCAGAGTGATTGGGCGAGGACTAAGTGTCCTTAGCTCAAGGGGAATAAGGTGAAGACACGGTCTTCTGAGTTGAATCTCAGCCTCCCTAACCAGACGTATAGTTGTCACAGCAACTGGAACTGGTCCAACAAATCCTGTGTCTTCAACAAGTGACTGGTTCTATCTCTTCCCTCCTTTACTTTGAGTTTGTCTTCGTGAAGTCATTGCTTATATGTCTTATCTGATTGACTTCGTTGCTTGACTACTATTGTTGATTGGCTTCATACTATCTTCCATCCTGATCCTACTACCTAGCTGCTATTAGTCTTCGTACGTTAACGCTATTGCATACTTGACTATGGCTTGCTTGTTGTAGTCTATCTTCCGCTGCATATCAATTAGGTTATTTCTATTGTTTGTCTTCGAAACTTCCACGTTTTGAAGACTTTCATAAAAATCGCCTATTCACCCCCCTCTAGTCGATAACTAGCACTTTCAATTGGTATCAGAGCAAGGTACTCCCTTGTTCTGTGTGATTCGGTTTAACCACCTGGAGTTCAGCTATGTCGACTGTAGGATTGAGGAATGTATCTTGCCCCACCTTTGACGGTCATGAGTATCCCCGGTGGAAAGCCATGATGAAGAAGCGACTCATGGCTATGGACAACAAACTGTGGACCGTTACCGAGATTGGTCTTACCGATCTATGCAAGATGGCGGAGGCTGATGACATTCGCAAGTACACTCTACTGAACCTCACAGCGAAGGATGTCATTTGCTCCTGCTTGTCCCGAAATCAGTTCAGGAACGTCATGCACCTCAATCACGCGAAGCTAATCTGGGACCGACTTTCTGAGGTCTATGATAGTCATCTTAATCGTCATGGTCCTTGGCTTGATGACTACAAGGAGTCTCTTAAAGAGATGACCTTTCCACCTGAACCGTCTTCATCTTCACCATGCCTCATGGCAGAGGGTGCTAAGGTAACTGAATGCTATCTTTCTGAAACTAGTGATGATGAATCAGGTGATGAATCTGGCCCCAGCTATGTCAAACTTGCTTCCCTTGCCACTAAACAACAAAGAGCTTTGGAAAAGATTCAAAACATGCTTAGTAAGAGCAATGATATGTTGGGCGAAGAAATGGATCAGTCAAAAGCTTTGGCTGAGAGTCTTCAGAGACTTCATTCCAAGTTTGACGCCCTTCAAGATCAACATAATGCTCTCTTATCTGATCATGAGAAACTTTCTTCTAAATGTCTTCAAAGAGAGCAAGATCTTGAAAAGATAAGAGTGGATTATGAAGTTCTTCTGAAGAAGCACGATTCATTACTTGCGCAACAGATCAGTCCCGCTCAGGATAGATTTGAACCACCATGTTTAAAATGCATTGAGCATGATAACGCTATATCTGTTGCTGAATGTTCCACTGCTCCTGCTGTTTCATTGTCTTCAACTACTGATGTGATTACTAACCCCTCTGCGGAGGATACCACTAGTATTGCTGATGAATATGCTAGGTTGAAGACATTGCTTGAAACAGGGATGTACAAAAGTTTGAAGGGACATCAGACACTCTGCGATGTCCTCAAAAAGCATATTCTGAACTGAAACCCTAGGAAAGAGGGTGTAGGGTTCGAGAGGAAAATGAATGCTGATGGTTCCTATTGGAAGCCTGAGCAGTATCCCAAAACCACATGGGTTGCTGCAAAGGAACCTTCAGTGGATCCATCCAATTTATCTGGATTTACCTATGCTAATCCTATTATCATTGATGAATCCTTTGATGCAAACTATAAAGTGTTTAATTTCGCTAAGTTTAGTAGACAACCTCGTGAAAGGGAACCACCTAGTAAGGATGAAATTATTGGTCTTGCTTCCATTGCTGTTCCCCCAACTGACCCGTTAGAACAATATTTGTTAGATCATGAAAATGATATGTTTATGAAGGAAAGGGAAGAAATAGACGAAGTGTTCCTTAAACAAGAACCTATGCTAAAACATAACCTTCCCGTTGAAATTCTTGGGGATCCCCCTCCACCCAAGGGTGATCCCGTGTTCGAACTCAAACCCTTACCTGATAATCTCAAGTATGCTTATCTTGATGAAAAAGAAATATATCTTGTTATTATTAGTGCTAACCTTTTAGAGAAAGAAGAAGGAAGATTTTTGAAAACTCTAAAGAAGCACCGAGCTGCTATTGGATATACTCTGGACGATCTTAAGGGAATTAGTCCCACATTATGTCAACACAAAATTTCAGTGGAGAAAGATGCCAAACCAGTTAGAGATCCTCAAAGACGATTAAACCCCAAAATGAAGGAAGTGGTAATAAAGGAGATTCTAAAACTGCTTGAGGCAGGTATTATTTATCCCGTTGCTGATAGTGAATGGGTAAGCCCTGTCCATTGTGTCCCTAAAAAGGGAGGTATTACCGTTGTTCCTAATGATAAAGATGAATTGATCCCGCAAAGAATTATTACAGGCTATAGGATGGTAATTGATTTTCGTAAGTTAAATAAAGCTACTAAGAAAGATCATTACCCTTTACCTTTTATTGATCAAATGCTAGAAATGCTATCCAAACACACACATTTTTGCTTTCTAGATGGTTATTCTGGCTTCTCTCAAATACCTGTGTCCGTGCAGGATCAATCTAAAACTACTTTTACTTGCCCTTTTGGTACTTTTGCTTATAGACGTGTGCCTTTTGGTTTATGTAATGCACCTGCCACCTTTCAAAGATGCATGATGGCTATATTTTCTGATTTTTGTGAAAAGATCTGTGAGGTATTCATGGATGACTTCTCTGTCTATGGATCCCCTTTTGATGATTGTTTGAGCAACCTTGATCGAGTTTTGCAGAGATGCGAAGACACTAGTCTCGTCCTGAATTGGAAAAACTGTCACTTGATGGTTAATGAAGGCATTGTCTTGGGGCACAAGATCTCCGAGAGAGGTATTGAAGTTGATAAAGCCAAAGTTGATGTTATTGAAAAAATGCCATGCCCCAAGGACATAAAAGGTATAAGAAGTTTTCTTGGTCATGCCGGCTTTTATAGGAGGTTCATTAAGGACTTTTCTAAAATCTCTAGGCCTCTGACTAATTTATTGCAAAAAGATATTCCTTTTATCTTTGATGATGATTGTGTAGAAGCATTTGAAACACTTAAGAAAGCTTTGATCACAGCACCTATTGTTCAGCCACCTGATTGGAATTTACCTTTTGAAATTATGTGCGATGCTAGTGATTATGCTGTAGGTGTTGTTTTAGGGAAAAGAGTCGATAAGAAATTGAATGTTATCCACTATGCTAGTAAGACTCTTGATTCTGCCCAGAGAAATTATGCTACTACTGAAAAAGAGTTCTTAGCAGTTGTATTTGCATGTGATAAGTTTAGACCTTATATTGTTGATTCCAAAGTTACTATTCACACTGATCATGCTGCTATTAAATATCTTATGGAAAAGAAAGATGCTAAGCCTAGACTCATTAGATGGGTTCTCTTGCTCCAAGAATTTGACTTGCATGTTATTGATAGAAAGGGAGCTGAGAAACCCGTTGCAGACAACTTATCTAGGTTAGAGAATGTTCTTGATGACCCACTGCCTATTAATGATAGTTTTCCTGATGAACAATTAGCGGTTGTCAATGCTTCTCGTACTGCTCCTTGGTATGCTGATTATGCTAATTACATTGTTGCTAAATATATACCGCCTAGTTTCACATACCAGCAAAAGAAAAAGTTCTTTTATGATTTAAGACATTACTTCTGGGATGATCCACACCTTTATAAAGAAGGAGCAGATGGTATTATTAGACGTTGTGTGCCTGAGCATGAACATGAACAAATCCTATGCAAGTGTCACTCTGAATCTTATGGAGGACACCACACGGGAGATAGAACTGCACACAAGGTACTACAATCTGGTTTTTATTGGCCTACTCTCTTCAAAGATGCTCATAAGTTTGTCTTATCTTGTGATGAATGTCAAAGAATAGGTAACATTAGTAGACGTAAAGAAATGGCTATGAATTATTCTCTTGTTATTGAACCATTTGATGTTTGGGGCTTTGATTATATGGGACCTTTTCCTGCCTCCAATGGTTATACACATATTTTAGTTGTTGTTGATTACGTTACTAAGTGGGTAGAAGCTATTCCAACTAGTAGTGCTGATCATAACACTTCTATTAAAATGCTTAAAGAAGTTATTTTTCCGAGGTTTGGAGTCCCCGGATATCTTATGACTGATGGTGGTTCACACTTTATTCATGGTGCTTTCTGTAAGATGCTTGCTAAGTATGATGTCAATCATAGAATCGCACCTCCTTATCACCCGCAGTCTAGTGGTCAAGTAGAGTTGAGCAATAGAGAGCTCAAATTAATTTTGCAAAAGACTGTGAATAGATCTAGAAAGAATTGGTCCAAAAAACTTGATGATGCATTATGGGCCTATAGAACTGCATACAAAAATCCTATGGGTATGTCTCCATATAAGATGGTTTATGGAAAAGCATGTCATTTACCTCTTGAACTTGAACATAAAGCATATTGGGCTATTAAAGAGCTCAATTATGAATTCAAACTTGCCAGTGAGAAGAGGTTGTTTGATATTAGCTCACTTGATGAATGGAGAACCCAAGCATATGAGAATGCCAAGCTCTTCAAATAAAAAGTCAAACGCTGGCATGATAAGAGGATACAAAAGCGTGAGTTTAACGTAGGAGATTATGTGTTATTATTCAACTCTCGTTTAAGATTTTTTGCAGGAAAACTTCTCTCAAAATGGGAAGGTCCCTACGTTATCGAGGAGGTCTATCGTTCCGGTGCTATAAAAATTAACAACTTTGAAGGCACGAATCCGAGGGTGGTTAATGGTCAAAGAATCAAGCATTATATTTCAGGTAATCCTATCAATGTTGAAACTAATATTATTGAAACCATAACCCTAGAGGAATACATAAGAGACACTTTCCAGAACGTTCCAGACTCCGAAAAGGCATAGGTACGTGGTATGGTAAGTATACCGACTCCAAAACAACTCTAATGGCAATTTTTATAAGTTTTGGATTATTTAAGAACTTTAGGAAGAAAGAAGTAGTCTGAAAGGGACACGAGGCTCCCACGAGAGAGGAGCCCCCCCTGTAGGGGGCGCCCCCTGTCTCGTGGGCACCTCATGTGCCTCCCGGACTCCGTTTTCTTGCATGTTACGTATTTTGGTCGGTAAAAATTCATTATATATACTCCCGAAGGTTTTGACTACCTTATCACGCAAATATCCTCTGTTTTCATTTCTAGTTGTTCCTGTTGCAGATTTAGAGCACCATGACTTCTCCCTCCTACAACAACAAAGACAAAGATGCCTGGCTATTGAATATAGAGTTGAAAAGAGAGGAACCAGAAGAGATCAACAAGGGTGAAGGTGTAAGTGTATCTAGTGCCACCCCTAGTTGGTTTTGGAGTATTGACGACAAAGTTGGTTGAGGGACTAATGCGTTTGTGAGAATTGCAGGATAACGCAGGTAGTGTCCCTCATTGATTCGGTTTACCTACCGGAGATGACCCCTAAAAATGTAAGAAGACATTCAAGACAATGGTGGTATGAGAAGATATTCATATTGAAGACTATGACATGAGAAGACATTGCGTGAAGACTATGGAGCGCGAAGACGGTGTGGATTCGTTGCTTCCTTTTCTTCTTTGTTGAGTCATAGGAGCCACCGTACTGTTAAGTGGGGTCCAAGTGAACTAAGTCAGAGTGACTGAAGTGATGCTCAACTCAAATTCTATGTCTTCGAGCGAAGACAATGAGAGCAAACCTTATCCAGAGCTGGATGAGTCAGCTTTGCTTGTAGCCCAAGTAAAGTTGCCGCGTGTGTTTGAAATCTGACCGTTGGAACACGTGTCAATTCCTTAGTGACCCAGGGTCATTTTGGACAAATCAGGTCGGGTTGCCTAGTGGCTATAAATATCCCACCCCCTACACCATAAATTGGTGGCTGCTCAGAGTTTGTACACGGCTTTTGTCGTTTGAGAGCAACCCACCTCGAAGCATTTGAGAGAGAGAAAAATCCTTGCAAGGACAAAGCCAAAACACCCAGAGCCAAAGAGTGTTAGGCATCACTGAAGTCTTTCTGTCTGTGTGACCTGAAGACTTATTACACTTGAGGACTGTGTATCCTTCAGCCGGTTAGGCGTCGTGTTCTGAGCATCCAAGAGTCATTGTGGATTGCCGGGTGAACGAAGTCTGTGAAGGTTCGGAAGTCTACCTTGAAGACTTACCAGAGTGATTGGGCGAGGACTAAGTGTCCTTAGCTCAAGGGGAATAAGGTGAAGACACGGTCTTCTGAGTTGAATCTCAGCCTCCCTAACCAGACGTACAGTTGTCACAGCAACTGGAACTGGGCCAACAAATCATGTGTCTTCAACAAGTGACTCGTTCTATCTCTTCCCTCCTTTACTTTGAGTTTGTCTTTGTGTAGTCATTGCTTATCTGTCTTATCTGATTGACTTCATTGCTTGACTACTATTGTTGATTGGCTTCATACTATCTTCCATCCTGATCCTACTACCTAGCTGCTATTAGTCTTTGTACGTTAACGCTATTGCATACTTGACTATGGCTTTCTTGTTGTAGTCTATCTTCCGCTGCATATCAATTAGGTTATTTCTATTGTTTGTCTTCGAAACTTCCACGTTTTGAAGACTTCCATAAAAATCGCCTATTCACCCCCCCCCCTCTAGTCGATAACTAGCACTTTCAATCAAGAAGGCCATGGAGGTTCAAGCTCCGGTGGTGAAAGAAGAAGACATCCCTCACCCTTTACCTAACCTTTTCACTCCAACAGAGATTGAAGCTTTCAAGATGATTGAGTTAGCCTGCATACAAAACAAGTATCTCACACAGGAGAATATTTTGTTGAAGGATCATATTGCTGGGCTTAAGGGCATTATCCGCAAGTTGGAGGAGCTTTTATGCTCGATGTGCGATTATCCACCGTCATCATCACCACCTCCATCACCTCCGAGGAAATAATTACATGGGTATGGGCACTCCCCTTGGTAACCGCCAAGCTTGGGGGAGGTGCCTCGGTATCGTATCACCATCACACTCCTACCTTTACCGCTTTATTTAGTTCGATCCTTTTAGTAGTATCTTGATCTAGTAGATTGAACTTTTGATATCGAGTAGTTTTGAGTTTTGCATTGTGATCTTTTTTGTAAGCGAGTCCGTGTGCTATCTATAATAAAGATTAGTGTTGAGTCAAGGGCTTTGCTATGTTGCTATGATCTTGAGAAAGTAGAAAGAACAAAAGAGTTCATATTGATCTTATGGATAGTGATAACTTCATACATAGAAAGTATGAGGCATAAAAATTGTTGAGAGTTGATGAACGTAGCCTTGGTCATTGTTTCAATTAATAGGAAGTGATAAGGAAAGAGGGGTTCACATATAGATATATTATCTTGGACATCTTTTATGATTGTGAAGCACTCATTAAGTATGACATGCTAAAAGAGTTGATGTTGGACAAGGAAGACAACGTAATGGTTTATGTTTTCCGACATCTCAGTTAAAGTATATTGTCATTGACCTTCCAAACATGTTGAGCTTGACTTTCCCCCTCTTGCTAGCCAAAATTCCTTGCACCAAGTAGAGATACTACTTGTGCTTCCAAATATCCTCAAACCCAGTTTTGCCATGAGAGTCCAACATACCTACCTATGGATTGAGTAAGATCCTTCAAGTAAGTTGTCATCGGTGCAAGCAATAAAAATTGCTCTCTAAATATTTATGACTTATTAGTGCAGAGAAAATAAGCTTTGTACGAACTTGTTGTGGAAGTAATAAAAGCGACGGATTGCATAATAAAGGTCCACATACAAGGGGCAATATAAAGCGACGTTCTTTTGCATTAAGATTCCGTGCATCAACCCTAAACGTGCATGACAACCTTTGCTTCCCTCTGCGAAGGGCCTATCTTTTATTTTATGTTTTTGCTTTATGCTTGAGTCAGGGCGATCCTCACCTTTCCACTTTTTCATTTTATCCTTTGGCAAGCTCCTCGTGTTTGAAAGATCATGATACATATATCCAATTGGATGTAAGTTGGCATAGCTATTATTGTTGACATCACCTAAAGGTGAATACGTTGGAAGGCAACACAATAAGTCCCTATCTTTCTCAGTGTCTGGCTGAAACTCTATAACCACAAGTATTGCGTGAGTGTTAGCAATTATGGGAGACTACGAGATAGTTGAGTATGTGAGCTTGTTGAAAAGCTCTATTATTGACTCTTTCTGATGTTACGATAAATTGCAATTGCTTCAGTGACTGAGATTATAGTTTGTTAGTTCCCAATGAAGTTTATGAACCATACTTGACATTGTGAATTGCTTATTACTTGACCATAAGAAATCATATGACAAAATCTATATATGTTGTTGTTATTAGAATGATCATGATGCCCCCATGTCCGTATTTTATTTTTATCGACACCTCTATCTATAAACATGTGGACATATTTTTCGCTTTCGGTTTCCGCTTGAGGACAAGCGAGGTCTAAGCTTGGGGGAGTTGATACGTCCATTTTGCATCATGCTTTTATATCAATATTTATTGCATTATGGGCTGTCATTACAGTTTATATCTCAATATTTATGGCTATTCTCTCTTATTTTACAAGGTTTACCATGAAGAGGGGGAATGCTGGCAGCTGGAATTCTGGCTGGAAAAGGAGCAAACATTGGAAACCTATTCTGCACAACTCCAAAAGTCATGAAACTCCACGAAACAACTTTTTGGATTTATTAAGAATTTATGAGTGAAAGAAATAGGCCAGGGGGCCCACACCCAGTCCAGGAGACAGGGGGCGTGCCCCCTATCTCCTGGGCCGCCTGGTGAGCCTCCGGCATCCATCTTCTGCGATATCATCACTTTTACTCTGGAAAAATTCGGGGGCAAGCTTACGGGACGAAACTCCGCCACCACGAGGCGGAACCTTGGCGGAATCAATCTAGGGCTCTGGCGGAGCTGTTCTGCCGGGGACACTTCTCTCCGGGAGGGGGAAATCATCACCAACGATCCTCTCTTCGGGAGGGGGTCAATCTCCATCAACACCTTCACCAGCACCATCTCCTATCAAAACCCTAGTTCATCTCTTGTATCCAATCTTGTATCAAAACCATAAATTGGTACCTGTGGGTTGCTAGTAGTGTTGATTAATCCTTGTAGTTGATGCTAATTGGTTTACTAGGTGGAAGATCATATGTTCAGATCCTTTATGCATATTATTACTCCTCTGATTATGAACATGAATATGATTTGTGAGTAGTTAGGTTTGTTCCTGAGGACATGGGTGAAGTCTTGCTATTAGTAGTCATGTGAATTTGGTATTCGTTCGATATTTTGATGAGATGTATGTTGTCTTTCCTCTAGTGGTGTCATGTGAACGTCGACTACATGACACTTCACCATTATTTGGGCCTAGAGGAAGGCATAGGGAAGTAATAAGTAGATGATGGGTTGCTAGAGTGACAGAAACTTAAACCCTAGTTTATGTGTTGCTTCGTTAGGGGTTGATATGGACTCATATGTCTAATGCTGTGGTTAGGTTTATCTTAATACTCCTTTTTGTAGTTGCGGATGCTTGCAATAGGGGTTAATCATAAGTGGGATGCTTGTCCAAGTTAGAGCAGTACCCAAGTGCCGGTCCACCCACATATCAAATTATCAAAGTACCGAACGCGAATCATATGAACGTGATGAAAACTAGCTTGACGATAATTCCCAATGTGTCCTCGGGAGCTCTTTCCTCATTATTAGAAGTTGTCCAGGCTTATCCTTTGCTACATAAAGGATTGGGCCACCTTGCCGCACTTTATTTACTTTATTTACTTTTTGCTCGTTACTATTTGTCCTATCACAAAATTATCTATCACCTACTATTTCAGTGCTTGCAGAGAAAACATTACTGAAAACTGCTTATCATTTCCTTCTGCTCCTCGCTGGGTTCGACACTCTTACTTATTAAAAGGACTACGATAGATCCCCTACACTTGTGGGTCATCAAGGGGTGAGAGCGTAACGGCGGCAGCAGCAGCAACACCACGGCGAGAGGCAGCCACGGTGTTGAGTGTGGGAGGAAGAAGAAGTGGGAGGGGGTGCGTGAGCCTTGCCACACCCCTCCCTCCCCCTACTTATAGCCCCTGGGCTATGAAGCCGAGGGGACAGAGCGTGGGACGTGGGATTAACTGCGCCCACGCCCCCACGTCCCCACGATCTCCACGCATAATTACCGCGCAGTGAATAACCGCGGGAACCGCAACCGCCCGCCTCGGTGCAGTGGATCAGCCCGCGCGTCGAGGCCTGGTAGTGGCGGGCCCGGCCCACTCTCATGTCCCATTAGGAGCGTGGGATGGCAGGCTGGCTGGGCTGGCGGGCGCCGTGTGGCGCCCCTAAGGCGTGCGGTGGCCGGAGGAAGCTTAACATGCACGCCACCTACCTTCCCGCCGAGAAGTTCGAAATTGGCCGACGACCCCGCCTTGTGGAGGCCGGCTTCAGAGGGCCGGCACGCCGCAGGGCGGACCAAGATATCGGTGCGCCGCAAGACGGACCGTAGCACTCTCTGGAACTCGGAGAGGGGGGAAAGTCGCTGAGTCTTCACGGCCCCTCGACCGCGACGCCTCGCCGGCTTCGGGGACTACTGTCAGAGTAATGGGCCATGGGTAGCCTCACCCAGGTCTCAGGACTTATCAAGACTTTGGGCCAGCTCCACCTAGTTGGGCCCTACGCAGAAGCTCCGACCTCTGGGGGGCGGCTGGCCTTACGGCCGGCTACCAGAGGGCGGCCGAACCCAACCAACAACGCTGCGGGTGGCCGGCTCCTGCCCACCGGCCTCTAGAGAGGGCGGCATCAAGCAGGCGGCCGCCTCGTGGCGTCAGTACAACCGAACCCCCCTCGACCGTACAAGTTAGGGCATGGCTGCAGTGAAGCACGTCGCCCCTGGCGCCCGGGAGGCGTGGCTACAGTGCTCCGTACAGGCGGAGATCTCCGCACGACGGGGTACTGTGCCATGTCTCCCCTGACGTTGCTCCGAGCAGGCGGAGTCCTGTTCCCCACGACGGCCTGTCGGTACAGCCTGCCGGCGGCGGGCCCTATCGGGCAGAGACTCCATAGAAGACGGCGGAATCCCAACCAATCGGACTCGGGCAGGGCCGGCCTTCAGCAGGCGGCCGTCCCTCGCCCCAAGGCAAACATGCCATTAAGCTGATGAGACCAGGTGTGGCTACAGTGATCTCTCACCAGGCGGCGAGACTGTAGCCACGCTGAAGATGACCAAGCCCCCGTGACCAACGGCACGGCTACAGTGAGCAGCCACCCACCAGTCGCCGGAGGCCGGAGACGCTGACAGCCGGGCCCAGCACCCGGATAGATTACCATTATACCCCTGGGGGGTAGGCCTATATAAACCCCCTGGGCACCCATGCAAAGGGTTCCAACTCTGATAGAACTAGCCAGTTACCTAGGGCAGGGAAGAGCTAGCCTTGCCTTCTCCTACCTCTAGACACAGCTCAAGGAGCAACTTGTAGCACTAGTGCCTTAGTGATCATGCGGAGACCCCGCAGAGCAGGAGTAGGGGTATTATCTCCACGGAGAGCCCCCAACCTAGGTAAAGTTCGCCGGCATACGTGTCTACGCCTTATCTCGCTTCCAGGCACCGACGACGTTCTACTCGCTCCCACCATGATAAGCCATCCGTTGGCATATGTCACACCCAACCCCCGACACATGTAGTAACTGTGGGCTAGAAGGACACAAGTATACAAGTTGCCAGTTGTAGCATTCCCTTTTTTCATGGTATTTACCTCACTAAATGTGTCCTGGTTCTTGAATGTAGGAAAATAGGGCAGTTTATGCAGATACACCAGCTCCATCAGCTCAAGGGCATGCTACAACTGGAAGAAGAGCCAATCCTACCATATCAGTCCCTGTTGCAACAACAAATAGAGCATCACATTCCGCTCCAGGCCCTTCTGCATCAGCACCAGTCCCTATTGGTACATCCAGAAGGGGCAGGCTTGCAAGTAGAGGGAGAAATACTAGTCTCAGTGCACCAAGATCTGCCACAACTTCTGCCCAAGGTTTCGCAGGGACCAAAAGGAAGAGGTATCCAAGCTCCAAATTGAAGGGCTACTTCTATGCAAGTGGTAATTAATGGTAAGTCTGAACTTTTCTGAACTTAGTTTCTGAACTTGTCTGAACTTAGTTTCTACACTTAGTTTCTGCACTTGTCTGAACTTGTCTAAAACTTATGGGCCTGCTGCCCTGTTATGCTTTATTAATTTGGGCCTGGTACTGGGCTTGGTTATTGGATCTCTCTACGGCCCCCTCCCAAGCCTACCATTCTGTCTACAAAAGACGGAGTGATCGCCCCCCTCCCAAAACCTAGCCGACGCAGAAGCACGCGGACCCTAGTTCAGCCAGAGATGGATCCAACATTAGGAGAGGTAGTGGATGACCATGAGGAGCTTGATAGGGATGTTGTGAGGGCCAATCGCAGAGCCAATCACAGAGCACACGCGCTGGAGCGACGACGGAGGCTGGCTGCCAGGATTATGGCAGAACCAACGCCAACGATGTCAAGCAGTTCAATGAGGCGTTCCCAGAAGGAACACACATCACAGATGACCTTGTCATCTGGTGGGCAAGAGACAGGGCAAGCTTCCATCGATTCCAAGTAACAAGGACTCGGTGGACTAGGATGTTGGCTGTGTTCGAAGGAAGAGAGGATTAGTTCTCTGCATGTTCTCTGCATGTTCGGTTTTTTCTGTTTATGTATGTCTCTGAACTTATTTCATCCTTTATACTACATTTGCTTGCACTTATTGCAGTTACTTCTGAATGTTCAGAGCGGCGTCATCTTCGTCGTATGCAAAGTGAGAGAGCATGCAACAATGGAGATGGAACAACAACAATGGAGATGGAGCAGCAACTCAATTGTGCTTGCTACTGTACTAGCACTATGTTTGCTTAAATCAGCTCGAACTATCTATGTTTTATGCATTTTAATGTGTGGTACTGAATGTTTCGTCTCTGAACTTGTCTGAATCTGGTTAAGGATTATGCTATCTAAGCCTTGCTGAGTGTTTCTAAATGTGGTTTAAGTTTATGAATCAGGTTTACGTTTGAATGTCTGTAAAAACTTGACCAACCTAACTTCCACTTTCCCGATGAAAAATGGCATCAAATTGTCACAAGTTTCAACACACTGAAACTGCGAACATTAACTACATCACATCTACCACCTGTACAGACTAGTAAAATCTCACCACTCCTCACTATTACTACTACACTGCCACACAACACCTCCCCCCACTTAACTCCTCCACATTACTACTACTCCAACACCTATCCACCTCACTTCTGCCGCACCCACAACTCCTCCTCCTCTCCGGCTGGTTCTTCCTCTTCCCCTTCCCCAGACCCATGGCTAAACCCATTCCCAACTGGCAAGGGATGGGTTGCCATGTTTCTTTGTTCAGCACGCGTCGACCAAGAACTCTTCCTCGACTACATGAAGGTCGCCATGAGGTACACCAGCGCTATTGGGCTGGTAGATGCAGCAGAGGAAGTGAGGAAGAAGGCGACTAGCAAGGAGAAGCAGCGCATGGCCCAGCGCTATGGAAACCCAGGTAAGGTGGTCATGCCCATCAACATTCTCCTACGGGCAATGAAGGAGGCCGACTCCGGTGATGCTGGGCAGAGGCAGCGATGGGCAGACCACCGCTATGTCGCTCGAGCATAAGCTACATCAAATGCAAACGTAGCAGAGGTGCACGAAGACGACGACGACCTACAGATCATCGCACCGCCAGCTGTGCAGGCTCGCCGCCGTCCTCCTCCCATCATCGTCATCGATGAAGACGAAGAGGAAGAGGATGTGGAGGTCCAGCCAAATCCCACCCAACTGAAGCAAGAGGTACGAAGATCTGGACGCTTAGCTGGACAGACAACTAAGTGAATCTGAAACTTTCAGATTCAGTTTTGTCAGTAGTTGAACTACCTATGTCAGTTTTGTCAATTGAACTACCTATGTCAGTTTCGTCAGTGTCAGTAATCTTCAGTGTTAGCAAGTATTGTGCTATCTATGTAATGCTACCTATGGTGCCTCCTATGTGAACTACCTACCCTTGTTCAGTGTTACCAAGTTTGTGCAATCTGTGAAATGTTACAACTAACTTCTCAGGACCATATTGCGGGTAGGGGATGCAACCACTTAGGATAAAAAAGACAGATATAAACTTCAGCAGGCTTAGATAATAAGGTTCTTAACTTAGCATCAGGGCATTAAACATAACATCGTCTTAGAGCATTACAGATCAGGGCCATAACAGCACCCCACACCACAACCAAAATGATCTGAAACCATAGAAAGTTCTTAGGCTTAGGCAGTTCATAGCTAATATTAGTACTGAGATGCATATTTGCATCAGACTCCTTCATTGCTAGGCCATTTATATATATAGGCCTCATATTTACTTACCAATCATGGCTAAAAACATCACTCCTCCATGACAACTTCTTTGATCTTGTCCAGCTTTTCCTTGCACCCATGACCAGCCTTCAGTAGCTCAGAAATGACATGCTCCAGCTTCTTCTTCTCTTCTTTAAGGAGGTCCCTCTCCACTTGTATCTCCTTCATGGCCTTCCTGGTGTTTTTAATGATATCAGCTTGACTCTGCAGGATGCACCTCTGTTCTTTCTTCAGCTTAAGCTTCTCCATTTGAACCTCAATCTTTGCCTGCTCCTCAAGCTGATGCTTCTTCTCCTTAAGTTCATTAATTTCCTGACTTGTAAGATCCATGTCATGGGATCTCTGCCCATCCTCGTAATCAAACAACTTGGATACATCATCCACAAGCTGACTGTACTGATTGCCAAGAGAATCCAGCTCCTTCTTCAGTTTCTCAACCTCTATCTCATGAGCATCTTTGTCTTGGACTCTACCAAGGTTTTCCTCATGATACATATCCCACAGCTTGGTTAAACACCTTTGCAGAATGACTGGCCAAGGGGCATCTACCCACTCCAGAATACCACAGTTCACACCATCCTGAAAATGCAGTGAAATTGAGTTAAAGAATTCATACATACATATCAATGTTTGTCTGAATGCAGTAACAAACAAATTCAGTTAGACCAATTTTAGGTGCTGCCTAGATTGAAAGAACACCACACCAGCTCTGTACTTCAGTTTTCAGTTAACAGATACTGAAACAACAAGAATATCAATGTTGTTTGCACTATGTACCACCAAATGAAGCTACACATGAACACTACTATTGTTTACTCTTACCGTAGTAGCACATCCAATGAATCTCCTTCCAGTGTCAGTCCCTTCAAATGCCACAAACCTGCCTGGTCTCTGCCTATGCAGGATGCACTTACGATCAGATTCAACCACAAGCCCACAGAAACTTGGATCTATCACCGTGTCAGGAGTTTGCTGCAGTACCAACCCCATATATATCAGCCACAACACCTCACACATAAGAACTACATGGAAGAAATCAGAGCAATAGGATCTTCAAACCCTAAACCCTAACCCTAACCCTAGCATAGAAGAGAACAAAGTGAGCTGACTTACAAAATACTCCATATGCATGTTGCTGCTGCTGTACTCGTTCATGTACTCGTCATCGTCGGCGTCGGATGTCTCGTTGCTGTTCTGCTAGGAAGGCATCCTCGCGCCGGTGTCACAGTCGCCGGAGGTGAGAAATAGAGGAAGAAGAGAGCTCGGGGAGAGGAGTGAGAGTAAGTGAGTGTCGGTCGGTCGGCCGGTCAGTCATTTTGACCTGGCCCCTGGCTGGTTCCGACCGAGCCGGGCCACTAACGGCCGCGAGTGGGCGCCGTTAGCCGTTAGGGCTGCCGTCGGCCTGCCATGTGGGCCATCCTTGTTAGTTAAGCGGTTAGAACGGCTAAATCGACGATCAACACGACTTGATAGTTTTTTGTCACAAAATTTGAAATTTTCGGTAGTTATTAGTCGCTTTTTTGAAAGTGGTAGTTCTGTGGGACGGTTACTCCTAATGTGGTAGTTTTTTGTCAAATACTATGTTGAAGGCCAAGACAGCGCGGCGCTTCTAGTAAATCTGAAAGCTATTCGCATCAGACGGTTCAAAGACGTGGAGAGTTCCTCTTTCTTCATGTTGAAACAAAAAATGTTATCTTGAAAATTATGTTGGCCTATATGAAAACAATAAAACATAGATTTGGACAGGGCCTGGGATTGAACACACTTCCGGACCTACCGTGCACAACTCCAGCTAGCTAGCGCAAATCTTCTACCCCTCTGTTCATTTTTATAAGGCCTTGAAAACATTTGAGACAGGGTGAAAAATAGCTCATTTTCAGTTATCTGAATTGACTTATAAAATTGAACAGAAGGAGTAGTGTTTTTGAGCAACCCGTAAATCTCTTACCCCTTCGATTCATATTACTTGAGTTGTACTAAAACAACGACAAGTAATATGGACCAGCGAATAGTAGAAAACGAGCAAACAACCATAGGACCAGCTGGCGAATCTCAAATGCCATCTATGGCTAAATTTCGTGTTTTGACCCTTTTTCGAACTTAATCAGGATCTGACCGGTGCCCGGTGCCTTCTTCGGCGTCAGGCGTGGCTCCCCTTCCTCCAGCCGCATTTTCGGCCTATACTCGACTTCCTCTTCTTCTATTTGTTCTCCGACGGCTTGGGATTGCTCAGAATTTGGCCGGGGAGAAATCCCCGCATTCTATGCTGGCAGTGGCGACACTTGTAGGTGCCGTCACCTTCTTGGAGGTGTTGCCATGGCCGCTATCTGAGCCCCTCTTCGAGCATCAGGGGAAACCCTAGGTCTGGTTTTCCGGATCGGACGACGACGCCATCTCATGTCGTTTCCTTCTTGGAGGCGTTGTCTTGGTTGCTCGCGACGTCCTCGGTGCTGACTTTGGTGATGTCAGCCGTTTAGTTGCTGGTCGGACTGTGTCTCTAGTCGGCGAGTTTTGCTGTGTTTTTCTTTGGGTCGAATGTCTCATGTCTCTCTGTTCCGGACACCATGGTCACGCCTTTTGCGTCCGTGACATGTGTTGTATCATCTCCTATATTCATTCTAACTTCTTCTATCAATGCAATGATAGGCAAGTTTTGCGTATTCCCGAAAAAAAGAGATCAGGATCTGACCCTATCTTGCAAAAAATTAGGGATCTGACCCTTCTCTTACCGTCCGGGTCTATGGCGGTAGGGTATAACAGCCTACCGTCAAGGTCCCTGGCGGCAGGGTTGCACACCCTACTAGATTTTTTTCCTAAGTATGAAACACAGTGCATCCTCACATCTATCGGCGGGCACCTTGTCGGTAGGGTTGTACAGGCTACCGCCAGCCTGTTTGGCGGTATGGTTATTTCCTACCGCGAAGGTCCCTAGCGGTAAGCTGTTACACCCTACCACCATAACCCTGACGGTAGCAAAAATGTCAGATCCTGAAATTTTTACAGACTAGAATCAGATCTCGATTAACTTTTAGAAAAGGGTCAAAACATGAAATTTTGCCGACATCTACATCAAGATCGTACGTGCCGGTGTCACTTCACTCTCCGAAAGCTCATATAAATACGTATATTTCTTCAAAGGAGAAAAATAACACATTAAAGTTGCACATAGTGCAGTTGTACCACTGCAGAGAGCAATCGGCATTACACGCAGCCACAGTGAAACGACGGCCATTTTCACCTCAGTGACTCTTGGCGTTCCCCATCGGGTTTCCCTCGAACCGTCCGATCCTGAAGTGACGGAGCTCCACGCCGGCCTCCGCCGCCGTCCCTGACTCGTCGTCCAACGCCATCTCGGCGAGGATCTTCCCGACGGCGGGGCCCATCTTGAACCCGTGACCGGAGAACCCTGCGCCGACCACCACGTCCCTCCCGAACTCCTTCCCGTCCAGGAAGTCAAGCACGAAGTCCTCGTCGGGAGTCATGCAACACATGCACGGCTGGCAGATCACCGGCCCGCCGGTGGTGTCCACGTGGCCCGGCATCACCTCGTCGATCCACCGCGCCACGAGCTCCGCCATCTCCCCCGCGCCGGTGCCGATGGCCCAGTCCCTGCCGTCTGGGTCGCACGGCGGCCCGCCGCTCTTGGAGATCTTGATCAGGCCAGGGTACTCCATCGACGGCGTGCCGTAGAAGCTGGGGTCGCCGTAGCTCCCGAACGTCGGGAATCCGGCCTCCGCAGTCAGCTCGTGCTCGCGCCCGGGCTTGACGTTCCAGTAGCAGACGAGGGTGTGCACCGGCTGCACCGGCAGGTCGGTGCCGGTGACGGACTTCAACAGCTTGCTCGCCCACGCGCCCACCGTGATGATGCACTTGCCGCCGTGGAACTCCTCGCCGCTCGATGTCTTCACCACGATCGTTGTTCCCTCTCCTGGTCGAAAGATATCAGGTTTAGTTACTTTGATGGGTTTCACTTCATTTCGTGTACGTACGATCTGCATGTTTACGCAACGATGAGCATGTGCAAGTGACACGGCCTCGCTCGCGTCTGTCACTCACCTTGCTTCCTGGCGACGTCGACCACCTCCGCCCTGTCCCTCACGACGGCGCCCATCTTGCCGGCGAGCGCCTGGAACATGGCCACCGCCTTGGTCGCCTTTATCACACCGCCCAGCTCGCTTCTGGCCGCCGCCCACCCCTGTGGCACCCTGAAAGCTTCCGCCCACGCCGGTGCATCCGCCGACGACGGCACGAGCTCGGTGGCGCTGCCGTTAGTGACGGCGGCTAGGAAGGCCGGATCGTCCCGTGGCCCCAGGTTGAAGTGCGGGGTGGGCGTGAGGACGGCGTACCCGGCGTCGCGCTGGGCGTCGTCCCAGAGGCGGTGCGCGAGGCGGACCATGGGCGGGTACTGCGGCCGCGTGTAGGTGGGGCGGGTGATACGGGACTCGCCGTGCGACGAGCCGCGCTGGTGCAGCACAGCAGGTCGAAGCGCTCGAGCAGGAGCACGCTCGCGCCCCGGGCCGCCGCCGCGTGCGCCGCGCAGCGGCCCATTATGCCCGCGCCCACCACGATCACGTCGAACGAGTGGTCGGCCGGCGGCGCAGCCATGGTTGCTGTTCCTGTGTTACTAGCTTACTGCGTGCGTGCTCTGCGCAAGCCTGCTCTGGTAGTGCAGACCGGAGAATGTGCGAGGCGGATGGGTTACAGGGACCAGGAGATGGGCATATTTAAAGACGGCGGATTAACAGGTGAAAACCGAAAATTCTACACGCATGGATCTTTACGGGCCTGCAACGGACCCCTTCCACACACATTTTCATGAGGGTGGGGCCCGCTTCACCTCTTCTTCCCAATCACATCTTTCCACATCAGCACGTCATGTAAACGTCCGTGAAACCTTTCCGTGTGTGTGTAGCAAGGCTCGGTGAAAACAGATAAACCATCGCGTTAGCTATGAACTGAGGATACCACGGTCCCTCTAACCATCCAACATACACAATCCGAAACCTAAACCTAGTCTTCCGTCGTCGCCTGGGCTTGATCCCGTCTCGCGGCACCGCCCAACCACCTTCGGCACCGGCGAGCCGCCTCCCACCACTTCTGCCCCACCGAGCTGCCTCCCGTCATGCACCCCTCAACATGTCCTTCTGTTAGGACAAAGGGCGCCGCCGCCGGTGACGAACTCCATGGTAGCGTCCCGTCCCAAGTCAGGAGAAAGGGCGTTGCTGCCGATGTCGTTTGCAGCTGCCCGTCGCCCTCATCTATCTACTGCAACCATGCGGAGGTGGTGGAAGTGCAGCTGGCCGTGGCCTTCAAGGAAGAGGAAGCCAAGGGCTTTCCAATCGGATCCCCAAGCCTCCATCCAACTTCAACGTCATGAAATGTCGGTGCTCTCGTTGACCGCTCGCGGGGACGGGTTTCCCATGGGTTTAGAAAACCTGATGGGTTTAGGGGTCATGTAAAAATCTAGCCCCGTGCACAGGTATGAGAATGTGACGCATTTGTGATTTTCTCACGGAGATTGATTTAGTCAAAGCAAAATCCGATGGGTTTCATCCCTGTTGCCAAGTACAACTTCGCATTAGCTATGGTCGATCAGGTACCTGAAAATAAACTTAGCATGAGTCAAATCCGTTACCGTTCCTTCGTGTTGCTTTGTGATTTCTGCTTGTGGATAGGATTACGTATTTGAGTGACGCTAGCTAGTTGTGTTTTTTCTTGGGGTACGCTCTAGACCTCTAGTTGTTTTCAGTCTATTTTGTAAAAACAACTAGTTGACGAGCGTTCTTTTAGGAGCCTCACAACGATTAGCGTCACTTGGCACGCTCTCAACCGCTGTCACGTGTTGCGCTACACGAGAGGCACAGTTTTGCTTTTCCGAGAGGCACAACCATGCCTCTCGAAAACGAGAAAAAACGTATTTTTTTATTTTTTCTTTCGTGAGAGGCACAGTTTTGATTTCGCGGGAGGCACGATTGGACCTCTCGAAAACGAAAAAAAATGTGTTTTCTATTTTTTTCTTCCGCCAAAGACACGGTTGTGCTTTTTTTAGAGGCACGACCGTGCCTCTCTGAAACAGTAAAAATATGTGTTTTTTGTTTTTTTTTCTTCCGAGAGGCTCGGTTGTGCTTTCCCGCGTGCCTCTCAGAAACAAAAAAAAATGCATTTTTTGTTTTTTTTTCTTCGCCGAGAGGCACTGTTTTGCGTCCATGAGAGGCACGATCATGCCTCTTTCGGAAATGAAAAAAAACAATGCCCCCGGTTCGGTTTTTCGTGTGGTTTTTTCTCGACCAGTTTTTTCGTGCAAAAAGGGTCGTCAAAATCTATCAACATGGGATCTACTTTTGAAGATCTCGATGCGAGGAATCCAACGGTGAAAACGGTTCAAGATTTGGACGCACGGTTTAAGAGATAAAACATTTGAATAAATAGATCTACGAAAAAAGGGAAAAACTCCTAAGTTGCGACAAGTGGCGCACAAGCAGCGCGCCACTTGTCACAACCCGGGGAGGTGGGAGTAACCTTTGCAAGGAGCACTCCTCACTTAGTGATTTCGCTATTTTGCAGTCCAGTTGTTTTTTGTAGTTGGGTCGTTTCAAGGCCTGCTGCTGCGGGTTATTTTTTCTGCAAGTTTGCCCCATACGCAAAAAACGTGCATATGCTCAAAAAGCTTAGCTATACCCCTAAAAATGCTCAAAAGCATGCATGCACGTTGATCGCTTAATGCTATATATGGATTATTATTTTTGAATAGAAAAAATTCCATTAACCAATTGGTGCAGCAACGTCGCTAGCAACCAAACTTGAAACAAGATCCGGCAGATGCTCCGTCCAAACGGTGGAAAGGGTAGTTAACTGGTTGAAGGATTGGAAAGAGAAATTGCTATCCCTTGGGGTAAGAAAATTTTATTGAAAACGGTTATCCAGTCTATTCCTGTTTTTGCTACGGGTGTGTTTAGAATTCCAAAGAAGGTTTGTAAAGAAATCACTGATGCCATGTCTGCTTTTTGATGGGGTATACAGAGGAGGAAAATAAAATGCACAGGTTAGCATGGTGAAAGATGTGCATACCGAAAGTTAGGGGAGGCATGGGATTTAGAGATCTCCATGCTTTTAACTTAGCAATGTTGGCAAAACAGAGTTGGAGATTGATAACACATTCTGAAACTTTATGTCCCAGAGTCTTACGAGGTAAATACTTCCCTGACGGTAATCTTCTTAAGGCGAGGCCAAAGAAGGGGTCAGATTATTAATTCTTCTTTAAGAGTAATACCAATTTCACTAATTTATACTTCCCAAGGAAAGTTGTCTTTTTATGTTTTTTTAGTATATAGAAGGATGGGGGAAGACGAAGGCAGCTAGGCCTTTAGATCCCGATCCGGCAGTAGAGAGTGATTTGATTTTAGTTGTTTTCCTTTTAGATTAATGCCAATGCTCTTAATACATTTTATTATAACATATTTTCTTTTCATTTTAGTTTTTGATTTATTTAGTATATTTCTTTGTTCACTAATAAGATAAAGTGGCTGGCATGAAAATTTATTTTCTTTTTCTCGCTTGTGATAATGTTTCTAGCTCCTTTTTATTATTGTTTGATTTGGTGATTTCATTTTTGTTTGATTCTCTCTCCTATATTTTTACATCTGGTAGCAGTTTGATGATGCAATCGGTGACACTATATAATTTATGTTAATAACTTAAATGAAAATCATAACTATTATTCAAGTTGCACCAGTTTATATTTGTTCTTACACAATATGGAAGAGTGGAATTTTTGTGTATCATTTTCTTTTAAGTTTTTTCTTCATTTTATTTTTCTTTCAAGTAGTAACAACTCCCTTCGTTCATTCTTCCCAAGAATAACAATTGCATTTATTTTGTTTTTCTTTCTTTTATATATGTTATTCGGTTTTGCTATTGGACAAGTGGACGATTTTTTTAGTTCAGTCATTTTTTTCGTGTTCATGTGTGTTTGTTTCTATTTAAAATTTATTTGTATTGTGTTATTTTATTTTATTTTATGTGCATATGTCAATATTGTGTGTTTTGTAAGTAGACACATAAATATTGTAAAATATGTTTGTAAATTATACTGGAACACAAAAATTGCACTATTTATGTCATTCACGGATATTGCCATTTATGTGTAAATTGTTTAAAACTTTTTGTCATCATTTGTTTTACGTATTTTAATCTTCTTACTTCTTTAAGGGTAATACAGATGCCACTAATTCATTCTTTCTTAGAAAAATTTATTTTTTTGATTGGTTGAACTATTATATTCTTATTATAAAAAGAAATGTCATCTTTGTGCCAAAAATGTGTGCAAATATTTTTCATCATATTTTTAGTTTCATTCTCGTTCTTCTTTAAGGGTAACTGTCGGTGTCAAAACCGGCGGATATCGGATAAGGGGTCCCGAACTGTGCGTCTAGGCGGATGGTAACAGGAGACAAGGGACACAATGTTTTTACCCAGGTTCGGGCCCTCTCGGTGGAGGTAAAACCCTACTCCTGCTTATTGATGGTATGGATAGTACAAGAGTTGATCTACCACGAGATCAGAGAGGCTAAACCCTAGAAGCTAGCCTATGGTATGATTATTGTTCGTCCTATGGACTAAAAACTCTCCGGTTTATATAGACACCGGAGAGGGCTAGGGTTACACAGAGTCGGTTACAATTGGAGGAGATCTACATATCGTATCGCCAAGCTTGCCTTCCACGCCAAGGAAAGTCCTATCCGGACACGGGATGAAGTCTTCAATCTTGTATCTTCATAGTCCGGGAGTCCGGTCACAGGTCATAGTCCGGCCATCCGGACACCCCCTAATCCGGGACTCCCTCAGTAGCCCCCGAACCAGGCTTCAATGAGGACGAGTCCGGTGCGCAGATTTGTCTTCGGCATTGCAAGGCGGGTTCTTCTCCAAATCCCATGTACCCGTCGAATAGTATCCGGCTTCCAGTGCATGCTGTACTCCTCAACTTCTGTGCCCAATAATGACCATCTTCCACGTGTCAAACGAATGCGAAAAGCCAGGGAGTTTTTCATTCTCCCCCCTAGCCGTGTGAACGAGCTGCCCATAAAAGAGACGGGGATTTTGATCCAGCCCACACCATCTTCCCTCCGCGAGCCTTCATCAGAGCGCCTTCGACAGGGATCCATTTCACCATGGCCGGTCGGTGCAGCTCCTCCTCTCGCCTCTCCAGCCCTTGGCCCGGAGATTGGGGGTGGTGTTCCGTCCCGCATAGTGAGCTAGTAGTGCTTCAGTCCAAGGGGCTCCTCCCCCCAGCATATATGGTCCCGGTTCGAGCCGGGATTGCCACCTATAGCGACGGAGAGCAGGCAGAGAGCATCCCCAATCCCTCCCGAGGAGAGCGGGTGTGCCTAGTCCCTTACTTAATAAGAGGACTCGGATTTCCGATTCATCCGTTTCTCCGAGGGCTACTGGAGTTCTATGGCCTCCAGCTACACAACCTCACACCTGCCTCCATACTGCACATCGCAGGCTTCGTGGCCCTCTGCAAGCTGTTCTTGGGCGTCGAGGCCCATTTCGTGCTGTGGAAGAAGTTGTTCTGCCTCGTGCCCCGCTCTCAGGAGGGGTCTATTTATCAAGTGGGCGGAGCCGAACTATGGCGCATCGCTGGGACCGGGTATCTATCCGGCACCCCGAAGAGGGCATCCGAGGACTGGCCTTCAGAGTGGTTCTATATAGATGACGTCCCCCTGCCGGACCCTGTATGGATCGGCCTCCCCGAGTTCAATAATGCTCCGTCGAAGAAGCGCCTGAGCTGGCACCCGCGGAACCCTTAGAGGGAAACTGACAAGGACGTCCTTTACCTGATGAACCGGATAAGGCTATTGGCTCATTCCGGACTGACCATGATCAAGGTCATGGCCATATGCATTACGCGAGGGGTGCAGCCACTTCAATACAGAGGCCACCCCATGTGGGATTTCAATGGGGAGGACGACGCCACCCGGTGCGGTCGTAAGGGGCCGGATTCGGCTGCCACTTTAACGAGAATCTTATCCGCTTTGTACAAGGGAGAAGAAGAGGAATTCCTCCATGTCAACCCAGAGGGCGGGTTCTCCATGTACAATCCTCCAAGCTGGGTGAGCGAACGCTTTCACTTGCCTATCTGTTTTCAAATTCCCATAGTTGAGTACTTAATCTAGCAATTGCAATGCAGGAGCTGCGCCGACTGTGAAGGAAATAAACAGCCCCCCTCCACAACCCGAGGACCCGGAACGGGCCCTCGACCCAGATTCCCAGAAGGACACAGACCTATGTGTGGAGCTAATGTTGGGGAACGTAGCAGAAATTCAAAATTTTCCTACGAATCACCAAGATCTATCTATGGAGAAACTAGCAACGAGAGAGAGGGGAGTGCATCTACATACCCTTGTAGATCGCTAAGCGGAAGCGTTCAAGAGAACGGGGTTGAAGGAGTCGTACTCGGCGTGATCCAAATCACCAGAGATCCTAGTGCCGAACGGACGGCACCTCCGCGTTCAACACACGTACAGCCCGGTGACGTCTCCCATGCCTTGATCCAGCAAGGAGAGAGGGAGAGGTTGAGGAAGACTCCATCCAGCAGCAGCACAACGGCGTGGTGGTGGTGGAGGAGCGTGGCAATCCTGCAGGGCTTCGCCAAGCACCTGCGGGAGAGGAGGAGGTGTCACGGGAGGGAGGGAGGCGCCAGAGGCTTCAGGTGCGGCTGCCCTCCCTCCCCTCCACTATATATAGGGGAAAGGGAGAGGGGGGAGGCGCAGCCTTGCCCCTTCCTCCAAGGAAGGGGTGCGGCCAAAGGGGGGGAGGAGTCCATCCTCCCCAAGGCACCTCGGAGGTGCCTTCCCCTTTGAGGACTCTCCCCTTTTTCTTATATCTTGGCGCATGGGCCTCTTGGGGCTGGTGCCCTTGGCCCATATAGGCCAAGGCGCACCCCCTACAGCCCATGTGGCCCCCCGGGGCAGGTGGACCCCCCCGGTGGACCCCCGGACCCCTTTCGGCACTCCCGATACAATACCGATAAAGTGCGAAACTTTTCCGGTCACCAAAATAAGACTTCCCATATATAAATATTTACCTCCGGACCATTCCGGAACTCCTCGTGGCGTCCGGGATCTCATCCGGGACTCCGAACAACATTCGGTAACCACATACAAACTTCCTTTATAACCCTAGCGTCATCGAACCTTAAGTGTGTAGAACCTACGTGTTCGGGAGACATGTAGACATGACCGAGACGTTCTCCGGTCAATAACCAGCAGCGGGATCTGGATACCCATGTTGGCTCCCACATGTTCCACGATGATCTCATCGGATGAACCACGATGTCAAGGACTCAATCGATCTCGTATACAATTCCCTTTGTCTAGCGGTATTGTACTTGCCCGAGATTCGATCGTCGGTATCCTGATACCTTGTTCAATCTCGTTACCGGCAAGTCTCTTTACTCGTTCCGTAACACATCATCCCGTGATCAACCCCTTGGTCACATTGTGCACATTATGATGATGTCCTACCGAGTGGGCCCAGATATACCTCTCCGTTTACACGGAGTGACAAATCCCAGTCTCGATTCATGCCAACCCAACAGACACTTTCGGAGATACCTGTAGTGTACCCTTATAGCCACCCAGTTACATTGTGACGTTTGGTACACCCAAAGCATTCCTACGGTATCCGGGAGTTGCACAATCTCATGGTCTAAGGAAATGATACTTGACATTAGAAAAGCTTTAGCATACGAACTACGATCTTTGTCTAGGCTTAGGATTGGTTCTTGTCCATCAAATCATTCTCCTAATGATGTGATCCCGTTATCAACGACATCCAATGTCCATGGTCAGGAAACTGTAACCATCTATTGATCAACGAGCTAGTCAATTAGAGGCTTACTAGGGACATGGTGTTGTCTATGTATCCACACATGTATCTGAGTTTCCTGTCAATACAATTATAGCATGGATAATAAACGATTATCATGAACAAGGAAATATAATAATAACTAATTTATTATTGCCTCTAGGGCATATTTCCAATAGCTAATTGATGGGTTGTTTCATTAGTTAAGCAAGGACAACACCTTGGTGGCCATTACGGCCGATTATCCCGGACTACTTCTAGCCTCAAAGGTGACCGAGATCAAAGTCCCAATACTCTTCGGAGGATCCATCCATGCTTATTTCATAAAATAATAGTGTTTTGTTTTGCAGGGGAAATCCTTGCGACGGAGGGACGAGACCGCGGTGGGTAGCCAACAAGGGTCGTCGAATCCAGGCGGGATAAAAAGAATTGCGGACCGGATCGAGACTCCGGCGCAACGGTACAGCGCGCAATTTTAACGTCTAGGGTTTATGCCCTCGAGTCGCGCTAACGCTCATGCTCTCCTCAGGAAAAAGAGCGCCCACCGGACTATATCTACCGGCCAGGCTTCAAGGCCGGATCCGGAAGCGGAGGCGAATGTGGGGCGCGCACCGGACGTTCCTCCGACAGAGGACGCGGATGGGCTATCTGCCACCAATTCAGAGGTGGAGAGTGCCATGAACCACAGGCGTTGCCGGACTGTTCTTCGTGACGCATGTTTTTCCCCAGAGGCGTTGGACGCCTTTAATACGGGAGATGCGTACCTCTGTGTCGCTCAAAATGGTCTAGCCAGAGCCACGGAGCAGTATGTGAAAGACATACGGGTGAGTAAATCTGATGGTTATATATATCAGTAGCCCCCGAGAGTTGAAACAGTTAAGATAACTGATTTAAGGATCGTACGAAATGCAGGATCTTACGAAAAAGAATACGCAACTGTCCCAGGAGCTGGAAGAGTGCAAGGCCCAACTTGAGGCCGCATTGGCCGTTTCAGAGAGTGCCAAGGGGACGCCCTCAGGTAATATATGCTTCAAAAGATAATTCTACTGAGACGTGCGGCATGTGTACAATTCTGACAATAACAGTGCAGATAGGGCCGGAGTGAATCCGGACAAGCAACAACTCTTGCGCCAGTTGAAGGACGGCGAGAGTGTGCTAACGAGGGTGAGGCAGGAGAAGAACAAGCTTCAAGACACCAACAACCAGCTGGGCGAGGAACTAAAGGATGTTCGTGCTCAGCTGTCTGATTCTGTTAAGGAGAATCGGCGACTTCGGCGCGGCATTTTTAGTAAGTGCTTAAACGAATCTTCAAAAAAGAGTTCGGCGAGGAAGTTGACTGACAGGGCTATGTCCGCAGGTATGCTGACAGGTCGGCCGGGTGAGGAAATGCCCGGTTCTGCGGGGGACCTTCTTCCCGAGCTGTTGCAGCTGCACGAACAAGTTCGGCAGGCGATGCAGGGCATCATCCAGGCTTTGTGGCCGTCCCTCTCCATGCCCAAAGGACTTGGAGAGCTTGCTGAGAAGCTGAAGGGAGTGCGGCAGTGCTTCCGATTGTGGAAGATATCGGCCTGCCGTCAAGGCGCCAGGGAGGCCTGGGCCATGGTGAAGACGCGGTACACGAAGGCTGACCCAAACCACATGGCCAAGGTCGGCCCTGTGGGGCCCGACGGAAAAGAGATTCCTGTCAGTTTAGTGTACGGCCAGGTAGAGCTGGCCGCCAAGTATTCCCAACAGGACTGTAAATTAGACAGCCTGTTGGATGGTATTGAAGAAGAATATACCCAGTCAAATTGACTATGTAATTTTAAAATGACATGTATAATGCCTTCTAGCCGGATTGTAGATCGTTTGTCAGTGCGGACCTTTTCGCTTCCACCTCTGGACCCGATAGTCCGGAGTGTGTACGAATACCCTCTCGGTTATGTAAGAACCGGTGCATGCATGGAGACCAGGCGTAGGGGTCATAAGTGCTTTAGCAGACAAGTGCCCAACTAGTTATGTTATATTACATGGTTAGTAAGAAACATCTTCCAGGGAGAATAGTTCCGTTAAGGGTTCCTTTTCCTGGAAGGCATGCCCTAAAGTGCATGTCCGGACTGCGAAAAAAGTAGAAAAACATCTGGGGGCAGATAAATGAATAAGTGAAAAGTCATCTTTTATTTCACCGACCGAATATTCCCTTAAGAACGCTAGCTTTCGGCTTCACCCAGTCCGAGGTACACGTCCAACTGACCCGGCAGTAACAATCGCAGAGGTGTTCCCTTTACCACCTAGCCGTACAAACGCGAACGTAGGGGTAAGCATAGGAGCCAGGCAACCCAGCTTGGCCAAAACTTAAGTCATATCGATGCATATAATGGTGCATAAAAGGTTCATGCGGAAGTGTCACGCATGTTTTGGGCCTGAAGCCTGTGTATATAAGCTTCGGATAAAGAAGCCCCCAGGTATAATGAGCGCGGGTAGCGCGTCAATTATGCGCGAACAAATCGCGCAAGCAAGCCCCTAAAGGCTTGGAAGAAGGAAGGGAGGAAAGAGGATAAAAATACCAGGCAGCTAAAAATAAAAAAAAGGAAGGTGATAGAGGAAGGAGACGAACACAGAGTCCGGCGCTAGGCGTAGAATCTTCGTAGGCGTGCTGCGTTCCATGGGTTTGGCTCGAGTCGGTGGTCCGATGCATTTCGCAAACGGTATGCTCCACCAGTCAGGACTTGGTCGATTATGAAGGGACCCTCCCATTTGGGCTTGAGTTTGTCCTTTTTCTTGTCCGGCAGGCGTAGAACTAGTTCGCCAACATTGTAAGTTTTGGCCCGTACTTCTCTGCTTTGATATCTTTGAGCCTGCTGTTGATAGAATGCGGAACGGGCCTTTGCGACGTCGCGCTCCTCTTCCAATGCGTCCAAGCTGTCCTGCCGATCGAGCTCGGCTTCTCTTTCTTCGTACATGCGCACGCGAGGTGAGTCATGAATTATGTCGCAGGGCAGGACTGCCTCTGCGCCATATACCATAAAGAATGGTGTGAATCCGGTAGTGCGATTCGGCGTGGTCCGCAGCCCCCAGAGTACGGAGTCAAGCTCCTCTACCCAGTACGTGTTGGATTCTGTAAGGGGTCGCACTAATCTGGGTTTGATGCCGCTCATGAATAGACCGTTGGCCCGCTCGACTTGGCCGTTAGTTTGTGGGTGATAGACTGAAGCGTAATCGAGCTTAATGCCCATGTTTTTGTACCAGAGTTTAACTTCATCGGTCGTAAAGTTTGTGCCGTTGTCAGTAATGATGTTGTGGGGGACGCCGTAACGGTGTACAACCCCGGATATGAAGTCTATCACCGGTCCGGATTCAATCGTCTTAACGGGCTTGGCCTCTATCCATTTGGTGAATTTATCCACCATGACCAGTAGATATTTTTGCTTGTGGGTTCCTCCTTTAAGGGGTCCCACCATGTCAAGCCCCCAGACCGCAAAAGGCCAGGTGATGGGTATGGTTTGTTGGGCGGTAGGTGGCATGTGGCTTTGATTAGCGAATAGTTGGCAACCGACGCATCGCTGGACTAAGTCCTGAGCGTCTGCCCGGGCCGTTGGCCAATAGAATCCGGTACGGAAGGCCTTGCTCACAAGGGCTCGGGCTGTAGCATGGTGCCCGCCGAGTCCGGCGTGAATTTCCGCCAGAAGGTTCCGCCCTTCCTCTTCGGAGATACACCTTTGAAGGACTCCGGTGGTGCTTTTCCTATAAAGCTCTCCTTCGTGGACTTTATAGGCTTTAGATCGCCGCACTATGCAGCGTGCCTCATTTTGGTCCTCGGGGAGTTCCTGCCTAGTTAAGTAGGCTAAGAATGGTTCTGTCCACGGGAAATTACTGCCATTATTACGTGGGCTGAGGGTGTGACTTCATTGAAGGAGTCTTTCGTTGTGTCAGGGTGTTCGGGGTCAGGTGATGTGGCTTGATCTGGATTGTTAATTCCGGATTCCCCTTCCCACTGTACGGATGGCTTAAATAGCCTTTCCAGGAAAATGTTGGGGGGACTGCATCACGTTTTGCGCCGATGTGTGCCAAGACGTCTGTTGCCTGATTATTTTCCCGGGCTATATGGTGGAATTCCAGTCCTTCGAATCGGGCTGACATATTTAGGACGGCATTGCGATAGGCTGCCATTTTTGGATCTTTGGCGTCAAAGTCTCCATTTATTTGGGATATCGCGAGGTTCGAATCCCCACACACCTCTAGGCGTTGAATGCCCATGGAGACTGCCATCCGGAGGCCATGTAGAAGGGCCTCGTATTCGGCTGCATCGTTGGAGTCCGTATACATTATCTGGAGTACATATTGGACTGTATCTCCTGTTGGGGACGTCAGGACGACGCCAGCCCCCAGACCCGCCAGCATTTTAGAGCCGTCAAAGTGCATGGTCCAATTGGAATATGTGTCATACTCTTTAGGGAGTTCGGCTTCAGTCCATTCAGCGACGAAGTCGGCCAAGGCTTGCGACTTGCTGGCTCACGTGGCTTATATGTTATGTCGAATGGAAGGAGCTCAATGGCCCATTTGGCAATCCGGCCCATTGCATCGTGGTTGTTTATGATATCGTTAAGAGGTACTTCGGAGGCTACTGTTATCAAACACTCTTGAAAGTAGTGACGTAGCTTCCGGAACGCCATGAATACTGCGTATGCTATTTTTTGGTAGTGCGGGTACCGGGACTTGCATGGAGTGAGGACAGTCGACACGTAGTACACTGGTTTCTGGACAGGGAATTTGTGTCCGTCCATTTCTCGTTCGACGACGAGGACTGCGCTTACAACTTGGTGAGTTGCCGCGATGTATAATAACATAGGTTCACCGATGTTCGGCGCGGCCAGGACAGGGTTTGTTGCCAGTATGGCTTTTATTTCTTCAAGTCCGGCCATGGCGGCATCCGTCCACTCGAAGTGTTTGGTGCGCCGGAGGAGGCGGTAAAGGGGTAATGCCTTTTCCCCAAGCGGGAGATGAAGCGGCTTAGAGCCGCCACACATCCCGTCAATTTTTGTATTTTCTTGAGATCTTTTGGAATATCCAATTGTGACAGAGCTCGGATCTTGGCTGGGTTTGCTTCAATTCCTCTACCGGATACAATGAAGCCCAGGAGCTTTCCGGCTGGTACGCCCAAAACGCATTTTTCTGGGTTAAGCCTAATGTCATATGTTCGGAGGTTATCGAACGTGAGCCTCAAGTCGTCTATCAGAGTCTCGACGTGTTTGGTTTTGACGACCACGTCATCCACGTATGCTTCAACAGTTTTGCCGATCTGGTTGGCCAGACATGTCTGAATCATGCGCTGATATGTTGCGCCGGCGTTTTTGAGCCCGAAGGGCATTGTGTTGAAGCAGAATGGGCCGTATGGGGTGATGAATGCCGTTGCGGCTTGGTCTGACTCTGCCTTCTTGATTTGGTGGTAACCAGAGTATGCATCAAGGAAACACAATGAATCGTGTCCTGCAGTGGCGTCAATGATTTGATCAATGTGGGGGAGGGGGAAGGGATCCTTTGGGCAGGCCTTATTTAGGTCTTTGAAATCGACTCATAGGCGCCAGGATTTGTCCTTCTTTGGTACCATTACCAGGTTTGCCAGCCAGTCCAGATGTTTTATATCTCTGATGAATTCGTCTTCCAATAGTTTGGCTAGCTCCTCTCCCATGGCTTGTCTCTTAGGTTCGGAGAAACGCCGAAGAGTTTGCTTAACGGGTTTGAACCCTTTTAAGATGTTCAGGCTGTGCTCGGCCAGCCTGCGTGGGATTCCTGGCATGTCTGAAGGATGCCAGGCAAAAATGTCCCAATTTTCGCATAGGAATTCCCTTAGTGCGGCGTCGACGTCAGGGCTCAGTTGTGCCTCGATGGAGGCCGTTTTTGTAGCGTCCGTTGGATGGACTTGAAACTTGACTATTTCGTCTGCCGGCTTGAAGGAGGTGGATTTGGATCTTTTGTCGAGTATCACGTCGTCCCTGTCCACCGTGGAGCGCAACACAGTTAGTTCCTCGGCCGCTAGGGCTTCGGATAGTGCCTCGGGGGCTAGTGCGGCTGTCTTGTTTTCGGCGCGGAGCGCTGTGTCCAGATCGCTGGCAAGGGTGATTATTCCGTTGGGTCCGGGCATTTTGAGCTTCATGTACCCGTAATGGGGTATAGCTTGAAAAATTGTGAATGCTTCTCGCCCTAACAGAGCGTGGTATCCGCTGCTGAACGGGGCCACTTGAAATGTGACCTCCTTGGATCTGTAATTATCCGGCGTGCCGAACACCACATCCAGTGTGATTTTTCCTGAATAGCACGCTTCACGACTGGGGATTATTCCTCGGAAGGTTGTGTTGCTTCGCTCAATGCGGCTCCAGTCTATTTCCATTTTGCGCAGGGTTTCCTCATATATGAGGTTTAGTCCGCTGCCACCGTCCATGAGTACCTTTGTAAGCCGGAAGCCGTCCACTATCGGACTGAGGACCAGTGCGGCTGGCGCTCGGGCTGTCCGGAATTTAGGTTCGTCACTGGCGTTAAAGGTGATAGCCGTGTCACTTCATGGGTTTATTGTTGCTACTTGGTAGACTTCAGTAAGGCTGCGGAGCGTTCACTTTCTCGCATTGTTTCATGCGAAAGTCTCGAAGACTGTCGACACCATACCGGCGTTTGTGCGGTGGTGCTCTGCAGATTCTGGAGTTAGAAGCTCCTCGCCACTTCTGGCCACCTCCCGGAGTATCCAACATGCTCTAAGGCTATGAGTTGGTGTGACGCCCTCTGTATTATGAATTTTACAGGGTCCATTGAGCCATCCCTTCAGTACGGTTCCATAACCTATAGAGGGTTTTTGTTTTTTGCTATTTGGCCTGGGTGCATGGCGATAATGCGCCCTTTTGTTTGGACTGGTATTGTATTCGGGGTCAGTTTGTCCCAGAATTTTGTTTCAGTTTTCCGGACGCTTTCTGTCGCACAATACTTTCGTACTATGGATGTCAAGTCGGCGAAGCGTGTAATTTCGCGGCGACTTATGGCGTTAAGGATTCCGGTGTCCGTGCAGTTGTTGCAGAAGAACGAGATTGCATCTCCCTCGTGGCAGCCCTGTATCTTGTTCATAACCAGGAGGAATCTGGCCCAGTAGTGATGCACTGATTCCCTAGGCTCTTGCCGAATTAGGGATAGATCCCTTATATTTGGGTGGGCGGGTGGGTTTAAATCCGGAACCTCGCCCGACATAAGACTCAAGGGCCAAAGAGTTTCCGAACTCGGAAGCTTGTTTTCTTGGGCGTTATTCAATGAATCAGGCCTACTGCCTGACTTTAGGTTCGGGGCTTGGGCGACATCCCCCCCTCCACGGATGTCCGGCTTGGAGGGATCGGGAATCCGGACACATCTGGTCCTTAGGATGGGCGAAGATTCGCCATACTGTTCCTCCACCACTTCAACATGGTGGGTGGCCTGGGGAGAGCCAATCTCTCTTTGATCGGGTTTAAGCCCAATCTGGCCGTAATCTGTAGCGACTCCCAGGGAGGCGATGCGATCCAAGAGCTCGTTTAGGGAGGTGATCTCCATCAGATCTAATTGCTCGGCAAATTCCGAGCTGACGTGGAGATTGCTTTCGATGACCCGAGAGGTCATCGTCGGCGCGACGACCGAACAGGCGGTCATCAAAAACCTGCCTAGCCGGAGAGTTTGACCGACAGCCAAAGCTCCTTTAGCAATAGCGCCGTCTTTAAAGATGGGGTGCGGCATCCTTCCTGACGGTGACGACACAGAAGAACTCTCAATGAAAGCACCAATGTCGGTGTCAAAACCGGCGGATCTCGGGTAGGGGGTCCCGAACTGTGCGTCTAGGCGGATGGTAACAGGAGACAAGGGACACGATGTTTTTACCCAAGTTTGGGCCCTCTCGGTGGAGGTAAAACCCTACTCCTGCTTGATTAATATTGATGGTATGGATAGTACAAGAGTTGATCTACCACGAGCTCAGAGAGGCTTAACCCTAGAAGCTAGCCTATGGTATGATTGTTGTTCGTCCTATGGACTAAAAACTCTCCGGTTTATATAGACACCGGAGAGTGCTAGGGTTACACAGAGTCGGTTACAATTGGAGGAGATCTACATATCGTATCGCCAAGCTTTCCTTTCACGCCAAGGAAAGTCCTATCCGGACACGGGGTGAAGTCTTCAATCTTGTATCTTCATAGTCCGGGAGTCTGGTCACAAGTCATAGTCCGGCCATCCGGACACCCCCTAATCCGGGACTCCCTCAGTAACACAAATTCATTCTTTCGTGGAAACATTCATTTTTGTGTTTATTTTGTTTTCTTTTTAGTATATAGAAGCATGGGGGAAGAAGAAGGCAGCTAGGCCTTTAGGTCTTGATGTGGTTGTAGAGTGATTTGACTTAACCAAAAAGTAGGCCCTCAAATAGTTGGCCCTTAATACATGTCGTTGTTTCTTTATCATGGTTCTTTTTTTTGTTAGTATGATATAGTGACATGTATTACATGCCATTGACATATTTTTTTAATTATAAGTATCATGATGAATTTCTCTTATTGCTTGGTTTTACTTCGGATTAAGCCAACAAGTGTGTGGGGGCATGAGTGTGTGCATACATTTGTGTGTGGGCGCGCAAGCATTCTAGTTGTTCATGTAAGTCAATTCCATTTGTAGTTTATTCTGCTTAAAATATCTCCAAAAGATGATGTAGATCTATAAATGACCCTTTTTACATCACGAAGACCCAAAAATAGTGCTCCAACAGATGATGTAGATGTAAAAAGGCACATATCCGCGTGAGAGTTTGTGCTTTTGTTTGTTCTCTATCGAACCATAGAAAATGATTGTATTTTTTATAAGACAAAGATTCAAAAAATTTGCAGGTTATCTTCCGAGCTACGATATGGATATGTATGTGGTCCTTACTACGCGATGCGGAAGTAGGACAACTTATGGTATTTAGATGCAACCAATGAGAGATGGTAGCACATGATACATACAACTGGTTTGGATGTCGGTTCAGTAATAAGCTATGTGTGTAGGCATATACTTTTACTTTTGGGAGTGCTAAATCTCAGTGGGGATCCATGCTATATCCATGGGATCTTACGTGGGGATCCGTGCATTTTTTTTATTTTTTATTTTAATTTCTTACATGTTACTTCACTTGACTTAGAGCATCTATAACCGGATCCCTCAAACCATCTCTCATATGCCCGCAGACGTGCCCGATCAGTGACCAGACAGGAGAGAAGAAAAAAAGTGACCCAACTAAACCCCTCATATCTTCCCTATATGTCCAGGTTGTCCGCGAACCCTCATATCCATCTCAAATATGGGGAGGATATGAGGGCTCGCGGACACGCCCGGGCGCGCCCGGTCAATCCGCCACATAGGATGCGGCCCCACCCTGGGCCACCTTTTCTCTTTTTTAGTCATTCTTTTCTTTCTCTCTCTCTCTCTCTCTTCATCTCCATCAATCACGTGCAAGTGACCGGACATATGAGGAAGAAAATGAGGATTGTGGCTGTGCGAATGGATAAATAGGGACTCAAAATGGACACGCCCGATCACTGACTGGGTGCGTCCACGGGCGTTTGAGGGGTCGAATTAGAGGTACATGGCTAAAGATGCTCTTAGACTTGGTTAAGTCTCAGTTAACTGAGACCTAGGCACACCCTTTTAGTTCTGCCGGCTGTGGCTACTTTTTTTTATTAATTTTGTAATACTTCATTACTGGAACTTTGGAGGTTATCCTCCTTTTGTAAAAGTAGATAAATATCAAATGGTTCAGAGGCTTACGGAGATCATCTCTTTCTTCATCTTGAATAAATATCAAATGTGGAGGATGACATTGTGTGGAAACATACCCCTAGTGGCCACTACTCGGCGGAGTCTGCGCAAGATACAATTCTTGGATACCATAAGCTCCCCAATGATGCACGCGGTTTGGAAGGCTTGGCCCCACCGAAGATCAAGTTCTCCACATGGTTGGCCATGCAAAATAGGATATTGACGGTGGATAGGTTGGCCAAAAGGGGATGGCGAAACTGTGGCCTATGTCCTCTATGCAAACATGAGCAAGAATATGTTGATCATCTTTTCTTCAAATGTGAGTTCTCCCTTCAGTTCTGGGGAGTGCTCAAATATTGCTTGCTGCTTGAGCACTTGGACATCTATGCCTCGCACCTGACGCGCTCCATCACGGATTGGTGGATTGGCATGACGACGCTTCAATCCCAAATAGGAAGGCCGTGGCCTCGCTCGCAATGATCGCCTCATGGGCAATATGGAACGAGAGGAATGCAAGACTCATCCACCACAGGAGAAACCCACCGATGATCCTTCTTGCCGACATAAAAAGCAAAGCGAAGGTTTGGGTCTACGCATGGGCAAAAAGATTGGTATAATTATGTCGAGAGAGTAATGACCTATTCTAATTTGGGGCCATGGCCTATGTAACAAACTCTACTCTCTCTTAAATAATCGATGGGTAAATCTTTTGCCTGTGTTTCAAAAAAAAAACTTTTAGTTCTTGAAAATTCCGTTGGCCTATAGAAGCGATGTGATAGGCAGATTTGGACGGGCTTGGGATGGGCATGATTCCTGGCCCAGTGAGTGTCCATGCGTGGGCCTAGTCCAGGTCAAGTGAATGCTATCCACACATGCCTACCCTGCACAAGACCAGCTAGAGCAATCTCCTTGTTTCTAAAGAGAAAAAAGCTCCGTAGAGCAATCTCCTAGAAAAAGACATGACAAAATTGACAAATTTGATCTATGGACAAAATCAAATCACAGAATGAACTGTCCGTAAGACTATTTCACGCGGCTGACCTTTTTGTGTGACGCCCGACACGAATGCGCCACACTACACTGTGCAACGCCTCACAGATAGACGCTACACGCCTAGCCAGCGTCGCACCAGTGTGATCCGAAAATTACTAAGTCAGTGTGCAGCGCCTGAGAGCTAGACGCCACACTATACAGTGTAGCGCCTAGCTTCTAGGCGTTGCATTAGTGGTTGCTTCATTTTGTAGTGCAACCACTAGTGCAGCGCCTAAGAGCTAAGTGCCACACTATACAGTGCAGCGCGTAGCTTTTAGGCTCTGCACATTGACTTAGAAATTTTTAGGCAGTCTGGGGTGCAACGTTGGCCATGCGTGTAACGTCTATCTGTGAGGCGTTGCACAATGTAGTGTGACGCCTTTGTGTCGGGCGTCACACAAAAAGATCAGCCGCGTGAAATAGTTTCACGGGCAGTCCATTCTGTGATTTGATTTCGTCTACAGGTCAAATTTGTCAAATTTGCCAAACGACATGACCATTAGCATCCATGAATAGGAGTCTGCCTTGACACTATCCAGTGGTGCAAATGCAGAGACCGGTCACTCGATAGATCCACGTTGATTGATAGCTCTCATGGGATAAGGTCAAGGTCGGTGGGAGCAGACGAATAGCAGATCGACCAGCTGTGACAATGCCGTGCACGTACCTGAGCTAAGAAAATGTGACAAGTCCAGGGAGTACCTACATAGGCGATCCAAAGTTCCAACCACGGCTTTGCTGCGCGCCGCGTAATAGGACAAGCAGAGCCTGATCAATTCATTCACACTAGTTTTTCTTTTTCTCGAATTCGAAAGATTCACACTAAGTTGCATATGTACATACGCCTGAGGACCAGCATAACACATCATCATCAAGCACGTCTTTTCTCGAGTGACCTATCCTGCACGCGATTAGTGTCAAAAAATATTCTTATATTATGAGACGGAGGGAATAGTTTGTAACTATATGCACATGCATAATCCTCTCCTTCTTCACGTATCTCGGGTAGACAACAGTACACCGCCCAGCTGGCGATTACGACAAGTCTGCGTCAGCAACGTACGTGCAACTAATAGCACATGCCACTCCACTGATTGAAAGTTTATAGAAATATACTTCCTATTTTAAAGCATCTCTAGGCGCGAAATAAGCCGTGCGCTGGATAAAACGGATATTTAGCGCGCGCGACTGAAAGTACTGCTCCGTGCTATAATCCCACGCGCGGTAAACAAGGCTCGGCGCGTCCAAGCAAACTGCATCGCGCGTTGCGTATTTGGTGCGCCAGCTCCCGCGCGCTGGACAGCAAACATTTGCGTGCGAGCGAGGAACCACCGCCTTGAATTCTCCCGCCGCGCTCACCTTCGCCGCGCCCCGCTTTGCTGCTGGCGAAATTTCAGCGATGGACGGCCGCACCGTCATCCCCCAATCCCTGCCTACACCCGCAACCCCTCTGCCGCCGCCGCCGCCGCAAACCCTAGCACGGGGTTGACCTTCGGCTTCGCAGCCGGCGCCCCTCCTCCTTCAAGCACCGGTTGATGAAGTCATGTACCTAGAGTAGGGTCATGAACCTGACCAAGGTACCCTTCCCAAGGACATCTTTTAGAAGAAGCCGTCTTCCAGTCGACCAAGAGGAACTCCACTCGACGGGCTAGAAGACACTCGACGAACCTGAAGACACTCGACCATGAAGACTCACTCGACCACCAGGAGTTCAAAATCTACTCTGTATCCAAACGGTCTGTAATTAAGTAGTCTTAATGGCCATGATGACTCTTTATGTAGGGCGTTGCCAGTAACGCCAGACCTTAATGTACTTTAACCCTCTGCTACGGGGGCTGGCTGGGGTCCTGGCGCCCTCTATATAAGCCACCCCCCTCCACTGGTAGAAGGGTTCGCACCCCTGTAACTCTTACACACATAATCCAGTCGACCGCCTCCGGGCTCCGAGACATAGGGCTGTTACTTCCTCCGAGAAGGGCCTGAACTCGTAAAACACTTGTGTGCACAACTGCTCCATAGCTAGGATCTTGCCTCTCCATACCTACCCCCTATTCTACTGTCAGACTTAGAACCACGACAGTTGGCGCCCACCTTGGGGCCAGTGTCTTAGCGACTTGTTGGAGAAGTTGCAATCTTTTTCGATTCCCATCATCATGGTTTCAGGTGGAGTTTTGGTTAAGGGCCGCGAGATCCGTCTCGGCGCGCTCACATTCGTCACCGACGACTCTGCCTGGCTGCAGGAGGCTCCGCTCGACGTGGATGCGCTCCCAGTCCGCGGAGCTACGCACTTTCGAGCATGCGTCCGCGGCGTCCTTCTGCGGCAACCGTCGACTCAGTATCGGCCGGTTTTCGTGTCATCCTCCCTCCCAGCTTCCCGCCGGCGTAAGCGCTCCGGTCGGTCGAGGCTTCAGCGGTGGGTGAGGCATGCAGTGGCTCGCCAGTCGACCACTGCCCAAGTCGCGGCAATCGAGCCCGACGAATCTCTCTACGGCCTGTTCGACCTGTCGACTGGCTCCGCAGAGACTGCATCCGAATGCGACAGCAGTGATCTGGCGGCGGAGGTCCTGATGGTCAATGGGCCGCACGTTCCCCCCGGCTTTCCTAGCACCGAGGGAGGCAAGGTGGAGGCGATCCGTCGCACGACCATGAGGAGTACTGCCCCGAGCCCCTCGACTCGCAGCAGAGGGAACAGCTTCGCCGCCGGAACATGGATGTGCTTCATACTTCGATCGTTGGAGAAACCCCTGAGGCTCGCGCCTTAGAGGACGCGCGCTTGGCCAACCTGGCTGAGTGCACTCGACTGGAGAACCTTCAGCGGGCACTCGACGAGCGCGTGCGGCAACGGATTCGAGGCTCCAGTCGACGCCAACTCTTTAAACCTCCGACTCAGGTATACCGCACTCCAATCCAGAATTTGGCAGCTGCAACCCGTATAGCGGAGTCGATTCAGCCTTCCCAGTCAGAGGCTGGCAGAGGCTTGATGCAGATCAGGGATTTGCTCCGGGCAGCGGGAGATCAGAATTCGCCCGTGTCGCAGTCGCGGAACAGGATTCATAGCAGATCCGTGGCGGCGAATACGGTCTAGTCGGCTCATAGCCCCAGATCACCCCGAGGCATGAAGGGCATGGCGACCGGCACGATCAGTACAGGAACTATGAGCAGTATGATCACCGATTCGATCACAATGATCGACGTCGAGTGCCCACTCCTCCCCCGAGGGGTGGATCATATATGCCTCGACAGCAGGATGACAGACGCCAGCACAGTGGCGGGCGAAGAATTCTAGTCGACCCCAGGGAACCAGGCTTTGATGCGAGATCCATCATCGTTCAATGTTTGGTCGACCGGAACAGAGCCCACAGAGAGGGTAATGACAGAGATGTACCCACCAGCAGCGAGTGCACGTCTCCGGACCAGAGTGTTTCAGCAGAGCCATCAGAGCCGCGGTGATTCCTCCCAACTTCAGGTTGGCGACTGGAGTCAGCAAGTTCAACGATGAGTCCAAGCCTGATACTTGGCTTGAGGACTACCGAGTGGCTGTTCAGATCGGCGGCGGAAATGAGGTGGCCATGAAGCATCTGCCTCTCATGTTGGAAGGGTCAGCCAGGGCATGGCTGAATCAGTTGACACCCAGCAGCATCTACACGTGGGAGGACCTCTCCCGGGTGTTTGTCAGGACGTTCGAAGGAACGTGCAAGCGGCCGGCGGGACTGACAGAGCTGCAATCTTGCGTACAGAAGTCGAATGAGACTCTGAGGGATTACATCCGGAGATGGATCACACTGCATCACACAGTAGAAAATGTATCTGATCACCAGGCAGTTTGCGCCTTCAAGGAGGGCGTAAAGTACAGAGAGCTAAGCCTGAAATTCGGTCGAACCAGAGACATGTCTCTGAGTCGAATGATGGAAATAGCCACCAAATATGCCAATGGTGAGGAAGAGGATCGGCTCCGGAGCGGCAAGCACAAGTCAGTCGCCCAGGACACCGGAGGCGGAAATTCCAGTCGGAAGCAAAAGCGTAAAGCCGAGCCAGCCGCACCTGGAGAAGCCTTGGCCCTGAACCAAGGAAAGTTCAAAGGGAAACCCAAGGGGCCTTGGAACCCCAAGAAAGTAAAAGATAAAGAAGGAAATGACGTGATGGATTTACCATGTCACATCCACACCAAGAAAGACGAAGAGGGTAATTTCATCTACCCGAAGCATACCACTCGACAGTGTCGACTCCTGATACAGCAGTTCCAAGGGAAGCAGCCCAAGGACAAAGAAAAAGAGTCGGACAAGGTTGAGGACAAGGAGGATAGTGACGAGGAATATCCGTAGGTCAATTCCACCTTGATGATTTTTGCCGATGTTGAGAGCAAAAACCGACTGAAAGTTATAAACCGAGAGGTGAATATGGCTGCTCCGTCAACACCCAATTACCTGAAGTGGTCTCAGACTGCCATTACATTCGACCAATCTGACCACCCCACGCACATAGCCACCCCTGGGAGGCAAGCGCTGGTGGTCGACCTCGTCGTTGAAGGCACTCGACTGACCAAAGTGTTGATGGATGACGGCAGCAGTTTGAATATACTGTATGCTGAGACGCTGAAAGGGATGGGCATTCTGATGTCCAGACTGAGCACAAGCAACATGAGTTTTTATGGAGTCGTCCCTGGCAAGAAGGCCGCATCACTCGGCCAGATTGCTCTTGATGTAGTTTTTGGTGATTCAAAGAATTTCCGCAAAGAGAAGCTAACATTTGAGGTTGTGGATTTCCAGAGTGCCTATCATGCAATTTTGGGCAGGCCAGCTTATGCACGTTTTATGGCTCGACCATGTTACGTGTACCTCAAACTAAAGATGCTTGGCCCTAAAGGCGTGATCACTGTCACTGGTAACCGCAAGAAGGCAGAAGAGTGCTTCCAGAAACGCTCAAAGATCGCCGATGCTCAGATGGTGGCAGAAGAGTGGCAGGAACACCAAAGGAATGCAGACCCGAGTGATTTGTTGCGAGCCAAAAAGCCTGCTACGGAATCAGCGTTTCAGTCGTCTGGTGAGACAAAACCCGTTCACATCCACCCGACCGACCCTAACGCTGCTCCGCCTCATATCTCCACAACACTCGACCCCAAATAGGAAGAAGCGATCATCCAGTTCCTCCGTGAGAACTAGGACATCTTTGCATGGAAACCTTCTGACATGCCGGGTGTACCCAGGGGACTGGAGCATCGTCTATGAGTCGATTCAAAGGCAAAACCTGTCAAGGAACATCTGTGACGGTCTGCTGTCCAGAAAAGGAAGGCCATTGGCGAGGAAGTGGCTCGGCTCCTAGCAGCAGAGTTTATCCGAGAGATTTACCACTCTGAGTGGCTCACCAATGTCGTCATGGTCCCCAAAAAGGACAATTCGCTTCGCATGTGCATCGATTTTAAGCATATCAATCAGGCCTGTCCAAAAGATCATTTTCCTCTTCCCCGCATCGACCAAATAGTCGACTCGACTGCACGATGTGAGCGACTTTATTTCTTGGACGCTTATTCCGGGTACCATCAGATCCGTCTGTTTGGACCCGATGAGATCAAAACGGCTTTCATCACCCCATTCGGGTGCTTCTGTTATGTCATCATGCCATTCAGCCTCAAGAATGCCGGAGCCACGTTCATGAGGATGATTCAGAAGTGTTTGCTCACTCAAATCAGTCGGAATGTGGAAGCGTACATGGATGACATTGTGGTCAAGTCACGGAAAAGTTCCGACCTGCTGACTGACCTAGCTGAAACATTTGCCAACCTCAGGAGGTACGATATCAAGCTTAACCCATCCAAGTGCACATTCGGAGTTCCTGGTGGAAAATTACTCGGTTTTCTCATTTCCGAACGAGGAATCGATGCAAACCCAGAGAAAGTAGGCACAATACTCCGAATGAAACGACCTATGTGTGTGCATGATGTTCAGAAGCTTACTGGTTGCTTGGCCGCTTTAAGTCGATTCATCTCTCGTCTCGGTGAGAAGGCATTGCCTCTTTACCGACTGATGAAGAAGTCAGACAAGTTCGAGTGGACTCCTGAAGCTGACGCAGCGTTTGCAGAGTTAAAAACCCTGCTTTCCACCCAGCCGGTGCTTGCTGCTCCAATCAGCAAAGATCCTTTGCTGCTTTACATTGCAGCCACAGGACAAGTCGTCAGTACTGTACTTATGGTTGAGCGGGAAGAAGAAGGGAAAGCCTTCAAAGTTCAGCGCCCAGTATATTACATTTCCGAAGTCCTGACCCCATCCAAGCAACGATACCCTCATTATCAGAAGCTTGTATATGGGATTTATATGACCACGAAGAAAGTTGCTCACTACTTCTCTGACCATATCATCACAGTCGTCACCGACGCCCCCTTATTAGAGATTCTGCACAACAGAGACGCAACCGGTCGAGTGGCAAAATGGGCGATTGAACTCCTTCCCCTTGATACCAGATTTGAGGCAAAGAAAGCTATCAAGTCCCAAGCAATAGCAGATTTCCTCGTCGAGTGGACTGAACAGCAGTTACCGACCCAAGTTCACTCGGAGCACTAGACTATGTTCTTCGATGGCTCCAAAATGCTGAATGGTTCCGGTGCCGGAGTGGTCTTGGTTTCCCCCGGAGGAGATAAGCTCAGATATGTACTCCAGATTCACTTTGATTCCTCCAACAATGAAGTGGAATATGAAGCACTCTTGTGCGGGTTGCGTATGGCCATTTCACTCGGCGTCCGTCGCCTCATGGTCTATGGTGACTCGGACTTAGTGGTCAACCAAGTGATGAAGGAGTGGGACGTCAGAAGCCCAGCCATGACTGGTTACTGCAATGCAGTCAGAAAGCTGGAGAAGAAATTTGAGGGATTAGAGCTCCATCATGTTCCCCGACTGAAAAATCAAGCAGCCGATGACTTGGCGAAGATAGGTTCAAATAGATAAGCCATTCCGAGTGGCGTGTTTTTGGAGCATGTTCACACGCCGTCAGTTCAAGAAGATCCTTTCACTAAGGAAGCCCTGCAGGCAAAAAGCGCCACAGATCCGACTGAAGTCGAGGTCCCAGCTGTGGTCGACTTAATCATGGAAGTTCTAGTCATCACTCCCGACTGGACAGTGCCCTATATCGCCTATATTCTGAGGAAAAAGCTCCCCAAGAATGAAGAAGAGGCTCGAGAGATCGTCCGCCGATCCAAAGCCTTCACCGTCATGAGGGGACAGTTGTACAGAGAAAGTGCGACTGGAGTCAGCCAGAAATGCATAACACCGGAAGAAGGTCGAATGATTCTCAACAACATCCACTCGGGGACCTGTGGCCATCATGCGTCCTCTCGGACCATCGTGGCTAAAGCATACCGAGCGGGTTTCTACTGGCCCAGAGAAAATGAGATGGCAAAAGAGATAGTCGACAAGTGTGAAGGATGTCAATTCTACTCCAATATGTCGCACAAACCCGCCTCAGCCTTGAAGACCATTCCACTCGTCTGGCCTTTCGCTGTATGGGGGTTGGATATGGTTGGACCACTGAGAACAGGCAGAAACGGCTACACCCATGTATTGGTAGCAGTCGACAAGTTCACCAAGTGGATTGAGGCTAAACCCATCAAGAATCTGGATGCCGGCACCACCGTCAGCTTCATCAGGGAGTTGGTATTCAGATATGGAGTTCCCCACAGTATCATCACAGACAATGGGTCAAACTTCAACTCCGAAGAATTCAGAGCCTTCTGCGCATCTCAGGGTACACGAGTCGACTATGCTTCAGTCGCCCACCCTCAGTCGCATGGAAAAGCAGAACGAGCAAATGGCTTAATTATCAAAGGGTTGAAACCCCGACTGATGCGCGACCTCAAGCACGCAGTTGGTGCATGGGTTGACGAACTTCCGTCGGTGCTTTGGGGATTAAGGACCACGCCAAACCGGTCGACTAGGAGGACTCCGTTCTTCTTGGTCTACGGAGCTGAAGCAGTCTTGCCGAGTGACCTGCTTCACAATGCACCCCGAGTCGAACTCTACACCGAAGCTGAAGCAGAGCAAGCCCGACAGGACACGGTCGACCTTCTAGAAGAAGAAAGAGAAATGGCCTTGATCCGATCGACCATTTACCAGCAGGACTTGCGTCGCTTCCATGCCAGAAATGTGAAGAGTCGAGCTTTCCAGGAAGGAGATTTAGTTCTCCGAGTGGATCAGCAAAAACCACACAAGCTTGCTCCTACTTGGGAAGGTCCCTTCATCGTCACCAAGGTTCTCCATAATGGGGCATACCACCTTTACAATGTCGAGCACCAGATTGACGAGCCCCGAGCATGGAACGCAGACCTGCTCCGCCCTTTTTATACTTAAGTTTTTCACTCGGATGAGTTGTAATAAAAGTACTCTTGTAGTGTATTCATCAAAGACAAGAGTTTCATATTTTTCTCAGTAATTGTTATTGCTTTTGTTCTCATAAATCTGTCCCCCAGTGGGTGGCTTAGCCGCGAACCCGTTTCGCCTAAGCTTGTAAAACACCCTACCGAGTGGTAAGCCAGCCTTCCACTCGGAGGCTTAGCTGCGAATCCGTTTCGCCTAAGTTAAAACAAAATCCTACCGAGTGGTGAGCCAGCCTTCCACTCGGAGGCTTAGCTGCAGTCCAAGTACTCGCCAAAGTAAAAAAAATCCTATCGAGTGGTAAGCCAGCCTTCCACTCGGGGGCTTAGCTGCAGCCCAGTGCTCGCCTAAGTTTTCGAAAATCCTACCGAGTGGTAAGCCAGCCTTCCACTCGAAGGCTTAGCTGCAGCCAAGTGCTCGCCTAAGTTTTTGAAATTCCTACCAAGTGATAAGCCAGTCTTCCACTCGGAGGCTTAGCTGCAACCTAGTGTTCACCTAAGAATAAAAGACATCGTACGCTTCGCAAGGAGGACGAGGCGCAGGTCGACCCCTGCTTCCTCCTTTCGAGCTATGTCACAAACACAACGTGCGTTCCGCAAGGAGGACGAAGCGCGGGTCGACTGCTACCTTCTCCTCCAAAGCCGTGCCACGAAAATCCTACCGAGTGGGGAGCAAACCTCCTACTTGGGGGCTTAGCTACAGCCCAGTGCTCGCCTAAGTTTCTAAAATCCTACCGAGTGGAGAGCAAACCTCCCACTCGGGGGCTTAGCTGCAGCCCAGTGCTCGCCTAAGTTTCTAAAAAACCTACCGAGTGGAGAGCAAACCTCCCACTCGGGGGCTTAGCTGCAGCCCAGTGCTCGCCTAAGTTTCTAAAAACCTACCGAGTGGAGAGCAAACCTCCCACTCGGGGGCTTAGCTGCAGCCCAGTGCTCGCCTAAGTTTCTAAAAACCTACCGAGTGGAGAGCGAACCTCCCACTCGGGGGCTTAGCTGCAGCCCAGTGCTCGCCTAAGTTTCTAAAATCCTTCCGAGTGGAGAACAAGTTTCTCACTCGGAGGCTTGGTTGCAACCCAGCACTCGCCCAAACATGATGAGCACAAGTCAACTACAATTTGTGCTTCACTCCTACCTGCAAAAGAGCATTACAGATACTAGTATATATTCCAACCCAAAGAAGATGGTTGTCCGAAAGAAGCAAATGTATTTCAACGGCAAATCAAGTTCGGATAACGTCCTACGGACCCAGAAGTGCTTAGGCATCAAGCCTGTTAAAGATTGTCGGTTACAAAAATCACTCGGCATTCCGAGGCAAATTCAAATCATCGAGCATAGAAGTTTTTTACCCCTCCTACGGAGGGCTGGAAGGCGCAACAAACTCGTCCAGGTCGATCCCATCTGCGATCCGAGTGGCAGCCGCGATGAAGGTCTCCATGAAAGAACGGAAGTCATGCTTCCTAGTGTTGGCCACCTTGAGAGACACCAGCTTGTCTTCTCTCGCTTCCTTGCAGTGGACGCGGACCAAGGACAGAGCGACGTCAGCACCGCACCTGGCAGAAGACTTCTTCCATTCTTGCACTCGACTTGGAACTTCGTTCAGTCGAGTCATCAGCGACTCAAGGTCGTTCTGAAGCGTTTCTTCTGGCCAGAGCGATGTGTCGATGCGCGACGTTGCGGCCTTCAGTCTTGCAAGGTAATCGACCACTGCAGCAACGCGAGACTCGAGGCGGAGCACGTTCATAGTGGTTTCATCCTTCACCGGGGAATTGATGGGATCCAAGCCAGTCTCCACTCGACTAGTCTCCTCTTCAAAGTTTTGGCAGAATTCTGCGGACACGATTCAAGGATAAGCTAATGCCCATACAGCAAGTCAGTAATTAACAATCGGAGATAAGGGGTTACCTTCGAGCATGAGGAATAGCTTCTTGGCGAGTCCTCCCAGATAAACCTCCAAGTCATTCTTCTTTCCTGCCAGTTCGCCAGCTTTGTCACTCAGGACCATATTGGCATTCTTCAGTCGAGTGACTTCTTGGTTGTCCACGTCGAGAGCAGCTTTCAGATTAGTGTTTTCCTCTTCAAGTTTGTTGACAGAAGCCAACTTCTCTTCTGCAAGTTTTGTCTTGTCCGAAGCCGCTTTCTGCGCCTCGGCGAGGTCAAGGTCCTTCTTCTTCAGAGCATCCCTCAGTTTTTCTGCAAAAATCACAATAAGATCAGACTCGGAGACAGGCAAGAAGCAAGGACAGTCATCAAGATTCTCACCAAACATACCTTTTGCCTCCTCCTTCGACTTCGTAAAGTTCTCTTGGACAAGCTTCTGGTCAAGTTCAAGCTGGATATGCTTGTTCTCCAATTCGGTATAACGAGAAACAAGGTCACAAGATTTCTGCGAAAGTTCAGCCGACAGACATCAACGACAGATCACTTCCGAGTGACTAAAAGAAAATGTGTAGTATTTCTAAGACTACAGCTGAATCTAAACATTCAACTGTAGTCTCGGGGACTACACCCAGTGGGTGCACTCAGCGTGCCCCCACTAGTTCTATCAGCTAGACTCAGAGTCGATCAGTCGACCGAAAGCAGTTAACTGTCAGCAGTAAAAAAAATTCAGACCATAGCCGACTGCCAGCAATCGACCACGGTCTCGGGGACTACACCCAGTGGGTGCACTCAGCGTGCCCCCACCAGTTCTATTATTCCACTCGACCAAGCACGAGTGAAACAAGTAAAGTGAGAAATCTCAAGACACAAAGACTACAGTCGATGGCCAGCAGTCCACCGTAGACTTGACACACCCAGTGGGTGCATGACAAACATCAAGATTTCCAGTCGGTGTTTAACTAACCTGGACATTACTCTGGAGAGCTGAACTCGCATCATAAGCTGCTTGGCTGGCGGTTCGGATCGCCTTCACCTGCTCCATCATAATCCCGGCCTGGCGTATGGCTTCCTTGGTAGCGCTTGCTTGGTCCTCCGGGACGTGGTAGGTGGATAAGAGAGAAGGCGGGTCAGCACTCGACGATGAAGGGCGGGCAACCGTCAACGGCTCCGCAAAGGATACGGTAGCCCGAGCAATGTTGCTCCCCTCTGGAATCAGTGGTCCAGGTGCTGACACAACCTGAGCAGCCTTGCCAGCAGTCGCCTTCCTGCTCCTCCTCTGCCTCAGTGGCGCTTCATCGTCATCGTCAGGGAGATCGATGACAACGCTAGGTGGAGCTGCGGAAGAAGTTCAAAGTCAAAAATAAAGATTCAATTGACCGAAAGCGAAACCGCGCAGATCATACCAGGATGAGAAGTAGCAGCATCTTCCATTTCTTGGTCCTCATGCCTGGCTGAAGTTTTAGAAGTAGCAGCACTGCGATTTCAAAAATCAGTCTGTCAGCGATTGAGTCGACCAAGAATGTATCCATGATAAAAGGAAAAACATGAGTTATGCTATTACCCAGAAACAGTCGAAATCTCCATCCTCATCTTCGGTAGGGCCTTCGCCGGTTTTGTCGGGGCCGCTCGGGGTTGCTTCGACGCCTTCTCAGTCGGCGCTGGTGAAGTTGTCCGAGGGCGTTTCGTCGACTGCCCAGTAGGCACGACTCCCTTGCCACGTTCGGCCGCGGGGTCGTGGGCGAGCTTGGACCTCCTTTCGGAACGAGGAGGCACAACTTCCTCCTCCTCTTCCTCCTCATCGGAGCCTGCATCTTCATCACCCTCATCACCATCCGATTCCCACTCCTCTTGACTTTCACCTCCACTTCCTTCCTCCTCCTCGGCCTGCGCCTGCGCCCCGTTGGGCATCGAATACAACTCAGTGGTCTCCTAAAAGACAACAAGTAAGACAAAAGTCAATCGACTGGTCCACGACGAAAACAGAACGGACGGAACGAGAATACAATCGGAGAAAAGTGATCATACCTTGTCTGCCTCATAAGATTGGTCGAGTGGCGGGATCCTCCTGGCTCCACGAGGGTTGTCCTTGTTCCCTGTGATGGCAGTCATCCACCTCTCCAGCGTGGCATCGTCGACCTCTTCAGGGTGGACCCGAGAGGTGTCTTCAGTACCAGAATACAACCACATCGGGTGGCCCCGGTACTGGAGTGGTTGGATGCGCCGCCGAAGGAAAACCTCCAGAAGGTCCATGCCAGTCACACCATCACGAATCAACTAGACTACTCGCTCCATCAACATTTTAACCTGAGCCTTCTCCTCCGGAACTACTTTTAGAGAGGATGGCTTGTTCACTCGACTCATAGAGAAGGGAGGGAGCCCAGTCGACTGCGCTGGCGTCGACTGGTCTTGGCAGTAGAACCAGGTCGACTGCCACCCTCTGACCGACTCGGGAAGGGTCATAGCTGGGAAAGCGCTCTTACTCCTCATCTGGACCCCGAGACCCCCACACATCTGGATTACCTGAGTTCTCTCGTCATTGGGGCTGGCCTTTTTCACCGTCTGAGAACGACAAGTGAATATGTGTTTGAAGAGGCCCCAGTGCGGCCGACAACCCAAGAAGTTTTCACACAAAGATACAAAGGCGGCGAGATAGGCAATAGAATTGGGGGTAAAGTGGTGAAGCTGAGCCCCAAAGAAATTCAGAAACCCTCGAAAGAAAAGATGCGGTGGCAGAGAGAACCCTCGATCTACATGAGTCGCCAAGAGGACACACTCACCCTCCTGAGGCTGTGGCTGCCACTCCATCCCGGGGAGCCTCGCCGCCCCGTGCGCAATCAGGCCTTCGTTGGCCAGGTCGTCGAGATCCTTTTGGGTGATGGTCGAGCGGATCCAATCACCCTGGATCCAACCTTGCGGCAAACGGGACCGCGACGAGGATCCCCCTCGACTGGTCGCTCTCCCCTTCACCTTCGTCGTCGCCGTCGCCTTCTTCGCCCGCTCCAAAGCCGCCGTTTTCTCTTTTACCATTGTCGCCGACGAGGCTGGAACGGAGCAGCGGCGTCGGGCAGTTGGTGGGCGCAGCAGATGAATCTGGAGGTGAGGGAGGAGAAAATGAGGAGGCACTGTTCAAAAAACCTCCGCCAGTTTCCTTATATGGAGTCACTTCCGAGTGGCCGACAGGTAGGCCCAGGCGATCCTGTCAAATCCCGAAACAGTCGCGCAAGCGATACGTGGCGAAAAAGGCGGCGCGGAAATCGAGGCATCCCTGCCTTATCCCATCCGAGTACCGCGGTCTTCTCCGCTTCGCACGCTTCCCAAAATTCGGATCCCACTAAATCCGCTAACCACAGGGCAACTTGTCAGACGGAAGATCTCCTGCATCCGTCGCTCGAAAATCTCCAAGTTCATAAAGTTCACTCGACAGATATAAAGAATGGATCAAGGCGACTGAACGAAAGTCGACACCCTCACTTGAAAGTCATTGATCCAGAGCAAAACACCTTTACAGCACCAGAAAGCAGGTCGAAAAGATTGACAACTCCTTCCTCACTCAAACCTCGATCCATTCGGGGGCTACTGATGAAGTCATGTACCTAGGGTAGGGTCATGAACCTGACCAAGGTACCCTCCCCAAGGACATCTTTTAGAAGAAGCCGTCTTCCAGTCGACCAAGAGGAACTCCACTCGACGGACTAGAAGACACTCGACGAACCTGAAGACACTCAACCATGAAGACTCACTCGACCACCAGGAGTTCAAGATCTACTCTGTATCCAAACGGTCTGTAATTAAGTAGTCTTAATGGTCATGATGACACTTTATGTAGGGCGTTACCAGTAACGCCAAACCTTAATGTACTTTAACCCTCTGCTACGTGGGCTGGCTGGGGTCCTGGCGCCCTCTATATAAGCCACCCCCCTTCACTGGTAGAAGGGTTCGCACCCCTGTAACTCTTACACACATAATCCAGTCGACCGCCTTCGGGCTCCGAGACGTAGGGCTATTACTTCCTCCGAGAAGGGTCTGAACTCGTAAAACACTTGTGTGCACAACTGCTCCATAGCTAGGATCTTGCCTCTCCATACCTACCCCGTATTCTACTGTCAGACTTAGAACCACGACACCGGTCTCGGGGAATATGGAACGAGAGGAATACAAGAGTCATCCACCACAGGAGCACCCCACCCATGATCCTTCTTGCCAACATAAAAAAGTGAAGCAAAAGTTTGGGTCTCCGCATGGGCAAAGAGATTGGGTATAATTATGCCGGGGAGAGTAATGATCTAATGTAATTTGAGGCCATGGCTGTGTAAGAAACTCTATTTTCTTGTAGTTACTCGATCGGGGCAAATCTATTGGTTCCGTTTAAAAAAACTTTTAGTTCTTGAAAAATCATTGGCCAATAGAAGCGATGTGACAGGCAGTTTTGGACGGGCTTGGGATTGACCGGACTCACTTTCCTTGGGCCTAGTCCAGGTCAAGTGAATGATTTCCATATGCCTACCCTGCACAAGTCCAGCCAGAGCAATCTCCTTGTTCTAAAGAGAGAAAAACTAGAGCAATCTCCTAGAAAACGACATGACCATCAGCATCCATGAATAGGAGTGTCTTGACACTATCCAGTGGTGCAAATGCAAAGACAGATCACTCGATAGATCCACATCCATTGATAGCTCTCATGGGATAATGGGATAAGGACATTCCAGGGACCGCTGGGCGGAGAAATGGACGGTGGGAGCAGACGAATAGCAGATCAACCAGCTGTGACAATACCGTGCACCTACCTGAGCTAAGAAAATGTGACAAGTCCAGGGCGTACGCACGTAGGCGATCCGAAGTTCCCACCCCGGCTTTGCTGCTCGGCGCGTAATAGGACAAGCACGCGTGATCAATTCCAACTAGTTTTGTTTTTTCTCAAATAAAAAAGATTCACACTAATTTGCATTGATGATAAGCATAAAACATCATCATCAAGCACGTCTCTTCTCCAGTGACCTCCTTACCCAGCTTATTCTACAAGCTCAGTCAAAATATATATTTTAAAAGCCTACTACTCAAGCCTTAGAAAAATAAATTTGGTTGGGTTTCTAAAATAAATTGAGTAAAGAGCAGCTTATTCGAGAAGCCGGCTAAAGAACTGGCGCTTACTCTCATGCTAGTCATAGTGGGAGTAATATAGATAGTAACATAGATGTCGCATAAGCAAGAATGATGTGGTGGCAAGTAATTAATAAGAAGAGAGGCAAATAGAGCAACATAATATGTTACCATCATATAGCGCTTCCCAATGCAAAATGAGTTTATACAAAGCAATAAATTAAGACATCTATGTTATCACACATACGACACTACCCACTAGAAAAGTACTACCTCCGTCCTGGTTTATTGGTCTTTATTGTATTTCGTGTCAAATTTGACCATGTATTAAACTAACAAAATGTTCATTTATGTCACCAAAAATTATATCATTGAATATATATATGTTCAAATACCAATCCAACAATATAGTTTTGTTGACATGCATCAATATTTCGTTAGTTAAATTTTTGATCAAAATTTGGCACAAATTACAAAAGAGATCTATAAACAAGGACGAAGGTAGTAGTAACATGTGCATGTTACTAGTCTAAGTTACTCTCCATTATGCCCAGCCCCACGGCAATGTATACAGCCATCAATCATAGCTATAGCACATCCGCACGTACAATCATCTTTATATCTGGTCCTGCATTGATATGCACATGCATAGTCATCTCCTTCCTCGCGTATCTCGGACAGACATCAGTACACCGCCCAGCTGGCGATTTTATGGGAGACACAACAAGTCTGCATCAACTTACGTGCAACTCCACTGATCGAAAGTTCACAGAAATATTTCACTTAGCGACAAACAGAAAACACATGAAAGTTGCACATAGTTCTGCAGTACCACTGCATAGATTGTTGGCACATGGAAATTGCGGTGGTTACCACTTGGACATGACCACCAAATCATTTTCATCTTATCAACTTGTAGCGTTCCCCATCGGCTTTCCGTCGAACCGTCCACCAAATTATGATGTAAACATGGTTGCAATTATTGTTGTTTTGATGCCCGTTATTCAGGTCCCATGCATGCGTCGATGAGTTTGGGTTGCATGTATGGACCTACAAAATATGAATGTCAAAAGGGCCCTTGAAAAATATGTATGCTAAATAACAATATTGGGTGTTCGCTGTCGTTGAAATGAGTGTATCTTGACGTGTTTCAGTGTGTAGATTCACTTATTTCAGTGGTAGTTAATTACGAACGGAGTATACTGTAAAACAGAGCAATTTTCGGTCCCCATTGCAATACATAGGCACAAGTTCAATCATTATGCCTAAAAATAATTGTTTCTCTATGTCCTTAGTATGTTAGTCCATTGTATGGATTTTCTCGAGTAGGAAAGTCTGTAGGCTCAAAGCTTTCATGCATAGTTAGTACTACCATGTCGGTTATGTGTATTTCTTTATTCAGCATGCTAATTTCTTCTTAACAATGCTGAATTGATATTAGACTAAAATCTTGAGAGTACTTGATGTGAATAAGGTAAGTATCTCTACTATTAGGGCAGTCTATACATCATCTCCTTTCGATTCATCAACACCAGCGAACGAGGACATTGCCTTTTGTATTACTGTCTCATTTATTTTTGTCAACACATAAGCTCGTGACCTGGTTGTGGCCGTCGTACCCGGAGAAGGTGCGGTGCTGCAGTGAGCAACAGGCTGCGTCGTCATGGTGGTTGCCCTCGGTTATGACGTAGTGCACTCCTTGTGACCCGGAATTGGCCTGGGACGTCGGGGGGAGAGGAGGGGGGCCAGGGACGTCATGGAAGGGAGGGGAAACCACGGTGAGAGCAAGAT
>NC_041389.1:473974758-473986151 GCF_002162155.2 Triticum dicoccoides
AGAGCAAGGTTGGTGGGTATGCGATGTGACTGTGAGCGTTGTGTCGTGCGGTGAGAGAGTGAATTTCTTTTTAAAAAGATAAGAAGAAAAAGACCGATTATTTGCTTTTTTTCGGGAAAAGAGACTGTTTGCTATGAGAGAATGTCACTTACTTTTTTTTACATAGTGAAAATTACTACAAATCCTAACAAGTTGTTTCTGGAGAATAATTATCAACAAGTGATTTTTTTCGGTGATATCAACAAGTAATTTATAGGTAGGCTTATAGGTTATTAAAACTGGGATGCAACTCGTTCTACTAAAAAGCATGATGCCACTCACTCTGACTAAAAACGGCCATATGCTTGCATCTAGCAGCAGTCCAATGAATATATATTGTATATGAGCTTATTTTATTTTTTAATATATGTTTACATGGTCACATGCTTACATCTAGCAGCAGTCCAATGGATATATACTGTGTATGCGCCTATTTTATTTTTTAATATATATTTACTTCTATAGATAGGAGAAAAAACCTGATGTCTTCGGATGATGCTTTGAAAATGTGGATTGATAAAGTTACTAACGTAATTATGACGGATCAGACTCAAAACTAATCGAGTTTTACACAATCAGAAAAATGCATGTAAATAATTGTTCTTCTTCTGCATACATGCTGCACATGATTATACAGAAGGTGTATTTTATATGTGTTTATTTTTGTATATTATGATAGAGATGGAGATGGACTATGTCGACGTTCAAAAATAATATATCAACAAGGGTCTCAAGACGATGTCGTTGAAAAGGGTCAAAACCTCAAAATAAATAAGGCCCTGTTTGTTTCATAAGTCCTATGACTTTTTTAAGTCCCAACTTATAAGTCATAAGTCCCTACCTGTTTGTTTACAGGGACTTATAAGTCTCGAGTCCCGACCTGTTTGTTTACAGGGACTTATAAGTCTCGAGTCCCTACCTGTTTGTTTACAGGGACTTATAAGTCCATGTTGCACCGCTGCAACGAGGCTCGGGAGAGGGCCTGTCCGGCGATTGGAGGCACCGCTGCAACGGACCGAGGCAGAACGAACCGAGGCGGGGCGGCGACGGGGCGAGAGGCCGGGCGGCGAACGGAGCGAGAGGCGAGGCGGCGGCGGCAATTGGACAGAGAGGCAGGCGGCATGCGGGGAACGAGCTTGGAGCGACGCGGGGTAGGTCTGGCCCGGGATAAGTCCCAATAAGCTCCTCCCTGAGAGTCTTATTTGATAAGTCCCAAATCATCACAATAAGTCCCAATAAGTCCCTTGTGTTTGGTTTAGGTGGACTTATAGGGACTCCCTAAACTAATAAGTCCCTGAAAACAAACACCCTATAAACTAAAAGGCCCGTGGCAACTCAAATTGGCATTTCCGTGTATATCGGCATGAAAATTAATGGTAGCTATAGCACATCCGCACGTACAATCATCTTTATATCTGGTCCTGCATTGATATGCACATGCATAGTCATCTCCTTCCTCGCGTATCTCGGACAGACATCAGTACACCGCCCAGCTGGCGATTTTATGGGAGACACGACAAGTCTGCATCAACGTACGTGCAACTCCATTGATCGAAAGTTCACAGAAATATTTCACTTAGCGACAAACAGAAAACACATGAAAGTTGCACATAGTTCAGCAGTACCACTGCACAGATTGTTGGCACATGGAAATTGCGGTGGTTACCACTTGGGCATGACCACCAAATCATTTTCATCTTATCAACTTGTAGCGTTCCCCATCGGGTTGCCGTCGAACCGTCCGATCCTGAAGTGCTCGAGCTCCACGCCAGCCTCTGCCGCCGTCCCTGACTCACCGTCCAACGCCATCTCAGCAAGGATCCTCCCGATGGCAGGGCCCATCTTGAACCCGTGACCAGAGAACCCGGCGCCGACAACCACGTCCCTCCCGAACTCCTCGCCGCCCAGGAAGTCGATCACGAAGTCCTCGTCGGGCGTCATGGAGTACATGCACGCCTGCCGGAGCACCGGCCCGCCGGCAGTGTCGACGTGGCCCGGCATCACCTCGTCGATCCACCGTGCCACGGGATCCGCCAGCCCACCCTCGCCCTCGGTGGTGCCGACGGTCCAGTCCCTGCTGTCTGGGTCACACGGCGGCCCGCCGTGCATGGCGATCTTGATCAGGCCCGGGTACTCCATCGACGGCGTGCTGTAGATGCACGGGTCACCGTAGCTCGAAAACGTCGGGAAACCGGCCTCCGTCGTGAGCTCGCGCTCGTGGCCGGGCTTCACCTTCCAGTAGCAGAGGAGGGTGTGGAGCGGCTGCACCGGCAGGTCGGAACCGGTGACGGACTTCACCTGCTTGCTCGTCCACGCACCCACCGTGATGATGCACTTGGCGGCATGGAACTCCTCGCCGCTTGATGTCTTCACCACGATCGTCGTTCCTTCTCCTGGTCAAAATATTTCAAGTTTGGTTACTTTGATTGGTCTCGTTTCACTTCGTGTATACATGATGGATGCATGGACGATGCCAACTGAAAAATGCAATAATTGTACAATACTCAAATTGGCATTTGCGTGTATAACGGCATCGAAATTATGACGGTACGGCAGTGTCATATGCACCGGTAAAATCCTCCATAAATTGTAAAGTATGAACAAATCTTCTGTCTAAACATAGGCAGACCAGCACAGAATTTGTTAAACCAAAGCTAACTCAGCCGCTCGGCTCGGCTCACGTGCATGAGGCGATGTATGGAAATGCACTGACCTTTCTTTCCGGCGACGACGTCGATCACCTCCGTCCTGTCTCTCACGACGGCGCCCATCTTGGCGGCGAGCGCCTGGAACATGGCCACGGCCTTGGTTGCCTTGATCACCCCGCCCAGCTCGCTGCTCGCCGCCGCCCACCCCTCCGGCACCCTGAACGCCTCCGCCCACGCCGGCCGCGGCGCGGCCCCCGTCGGTGCGAGCTCGGTGGCGCCGCTGGCGACGACGGCGCGGAAGTTGGGATCGTCCCGGGGCCCCAGGTCGAGGTGCGGGGTGGGCGTGAGCACGGCGTACCCGGCGTCCCGCTGGGCGTCGTCCCAGAGGCGGCGCGCGAGGCGGACCATAGGCGGGTAGTGCGGCTGCGGGTAGGTGTCGCGGATGGCGCGGGACTCGCCGTGCGACGAGCCGCGGTGGTGGAGGAGGTCGAAGCGCTCGAGCAGGAGCACGCGCGCGCCGCGGGACGCCGCCGCGTGCGCCGCGCAGCTGCCCATGAGGCCCGCGCCGACGACGATCACGTCGAAATTGAGCGAGCGCTCGGTAGAAGGAGCAGCCATGGTCGCTGATCGGGGAGATGGTAGGAGCGTGCGAGGCGCTGAGCCGAGGTGGGGGAGAGCGGGAGCGGCAGCGAGCGGCTGGCTTTGCGGAAGGTGGCTAGGGTTTTATGGAATGGTTTGTACAGATAATTCGAGGCATCGTGGCCCTCCAACCAGCGTCATCAAACGGTGCGAATCGCTCCTGTCCACGCGCCGCGGTCTGCGGGGACCACCTGCGGGCACGGGTCGTTTGACGGCTTACCACTTCGCCACTTCCGACGATGGCGGCAAAGTATCCGACGATCTGTTGTTAAGTAGCTCCCCGGTAAGGGCATCTCCGCTCCAACGCGGATCATTAGAGCAACTCCAATGGCGGCCCGACCTAAATGGACGCGCGTCCGCTTTTCGTCCACGGGCGACCCATTCCTGTCCATTTTTGAGCTGGATTTGCATCAGCGCGGACACGCGACGGACGCGTGCACGCTCGCCTTCTCCTCTTTTCGGGCCCGCTGCTCGGTGGTACATTGGCCTTCCCCCATCCCTCGTCCAACAGCAACCCTCGCCCGCCTCCTTCGTCGTCGACGCCGCCGCCTATTTTTGCCGACGACTCTGCCAGCTGTCGTCGCCTTCACATCCGCCCAACAACGCCGCCCACTCCCCCGTCGCCCGCCACCGCCGTCTTGCAGCTGGGGAGCCGACTGCTTCCCACCCCCGCTCCCCCCACCGCATAGCCGCCCGCGACCAAGAGGATGCCTCGCCGCCCCGGCCAGATACTCACCGGCACGCTCGTCGGACGCCGGCAAGGCAGCTAGCTGGTCCATGCGCGCCGCGACTCCGCTCGCCGGCCGTCTCCTTCGTCGACGCCGGCAAGCTGTTCGCCAGTTTGCCAAGGTACAAAATGGACTCCGCCGACGAGTTCTTTTTCCACAATTTCCTTTGCGACTCCGACGATTCCTCGTCCCACGACGAGGAGGAGATATTGGCCGCCGTTGTTGGGGAACGTAGTATTTTTTAAAAATTCCTACGATCACGCAAGATCTATCTAGGAGAAGCATAGCAACGAGCGGGGAGAATGTGTCCACGTACCCTTGTAGATCGAAAGCGGAAGCGCTATATCAACGCGGTTGATGTAGTCGTACGTCTTCACGATCCGACCGATCTCAACGCCGAACGTACGGCACCTTCGTGTTCAGCACACGTTCAGCTCGATGACGTCCCTCGTACTCTTGATCCAGTTGGGGCCGAGGGAGAGTTCCGTCAGCACGACGGCGTGGCAACGGTGATGATGAAGTTACCGGCACAAGGCTTCGCCTAAGCACTACAACGATATGACCAAGGTGGAAATCTGTGGACGGGGGAACCGCACACGACTAAAGATCAACTTGTGTGTCTATGGGTGTCCCCCTGCTACCGTATATAAAGGAGCAAGGGGGAGGCGGGACGGCCCTCATAGGGCGCGCCCAAGGGGGGCAATCCTACTCCAAGTAGGAGTTGGATCCCCCCTTTCCTAGTCCAACTAGGAGAAGAAGGAAGGAGAGGGGAAAGAGAAGGAAGGAGGGGGCGCCGCCCCTTCCCCTGGTCCAATTCGGACTAGGCCCATGGGGGTGCGGCGGCCAGCCCTTGGCTGCCCCTCTTTCTCTCCCCTAGGCCCAAGAAGGCCCATTACTTCTCCGGTGGTTCCGATAACTCTTCCGGCACTTCGATATATATCCGATGACCCCCGGAACTCATCCGGTGTCCAAATAACATCATCCAATATATTTTCTTTATGTCTCGACCATTTCGAGACTCCTCATCATGTCCGTGGTCTCATTCGGGACTTCGAACTACCTTCGGTACATCAAAACACATAAACTCATCATACCGATCGTCATCGAACGTTAAGCGTATGTAGACATGACCAAGACTCATATCCGGTCAATAACCAATAGCGGAACATGGATGCTCATATTGGCTCCTACATATTCTATGAAGATCTTTATCGGTCAAACCGCATAACAATATACGTTGTTCCCTTTGTCATCGGTTTGTTACTTGCCCAAGATTCGATCGTTGGTATCACCATACCTAGTTCAATCTTGTTACCGGCAAGTCTCTTTACTCGTTCCGTAATACATAATCCCATGACTAACTCATTAGTCACATTGCTTGCAAGGCTTATAGTGATGTGCATTACCGAGAGGGCCCAAAGATACCTCTCCGAAACACGGAGTGACAAATCCTAATCTCGATCTATGCAAACCCAACAAACACCTGTGGAGACACCTGTAGAGCACCTTTATAATCACCCATTTACGTTGTGACATTTGGTAGCACACAAAGTGTTCCTCCGGTATTCGGGTGTTGCATAATCCCATAGTCTGAGGAACATGTATAAGTCATGAAGAGAGCAGTAGCAATGAAACTGTAACGATCATAATGCTAATCTAACAGATGGGTCATGTCCATCACATCATTCTCCTAATCATGTGATCCAGTTCATCAAATGACAACACATGTCTATGGTTAGGAAACATAACCATCTTTAATTAACGAGCTAGTCAAGTAGAGGCATACTAGGGACACTATGTTTTGTCTATGTATTCACACATGTACTAAGTTTCCGGTTAATAAAATTCTAGCATGAATAATAAACATTTATCATGAAATAAGGAAATAAATAATAACATTATTATTTCCTCTAGGGCATATTTCCTTCAAGTTCCATCAGCACGACGGCGTGGCGCGGTGATGATGAAGTTACTGGCACAGGGCTTCGCCTAAGCACTACGACGATATGACCGAGGTGGAAAACTGTGGAGGGGGGCACCGCACATGGCTAAAGATCAACTTGTGTGTCTATGGGGTGGCCCCTGCCCCCGTATATAAAGGAGCAAGGGGGAGGGCAGCCGGCCCTCATAGGGCTTGCCCAAGGGGGGCAATCCTACTCCAAGTAGGAGTTGGATCCCCCCTTTCCTAGTCCAACTAGGAGAAGAAGGAAGGAGAGGGGAAAGAGAAGGAAGGAGGGGGCGCCGCCCCTCCCCCTAGTCCAATTCGTACTAGGCCCATGGGGGGCGTGCGGCCAGCCCTTGGCTGCCCGTCTCTCTCCCCTAGGCCCAATAAGGCCCATTACTTCTCCGGTGGTTCCGATAACTCTTCTAGCACTCCGATATATATCCGGTGACCCCCAGAACTCATCCGGCGTCCGAATAACATCGTCCAATATATTATTCTTTATGTCTCGACTATTTAGAGACTCCTCCTCATGTCTGTGATCTCATCCGGGACTCCGAACTACCTTAGGTACATCAAAACACATAAACTCATAATCCTGATCGTCATCGACCATTAAGCGTGCGGACCCTACGGGTTCGAGAACTATGTAGACATGACCGAGACTCATCTTCGGTCAATAACCAATAGCGGAACCTAGATGCTCATATTGGTTACTACATATTCTACGAAGATCTTTATCGGTCAAACCGCATAACAATATATGTTGTTCCCTTTGTCATCGGTGTGTTACTTGCCCGAGATTCGATCGTCGGTATCACCATACCTAGTTCAATTTCGTTACCGGCAAGTCTCTTTACTCATTCCATAATACATCATCCCATGACTAACTCATTAGTCACATTGCTTACAAGGCTTATAGTGATGTGCATTACCAAGAGGGCCCAGAGATACCTCTCCGGAACACGGAGTGACAAATCCTAATCTCGATCTATGCCAACCCAACAAAAACCATCAGAGACACATGTAGATCATCTTTATAATCACCCAGTTACGTTGTGACGTTTGATAGCACACTAAGTGTTCCTCCAGTATTCGGGAGTTGCATAATCTCATAGTTATAGGAACATGTATAAGTCATGAAGAAAGTAATAGCAATAAACTAAACGATCATAGTGCTAAGCTAACGGATGGGTCTTGTCCATCACATCATTCTCTAATGATGTGATCCTGTTCATCAAATGACAACACATGTCTATGGCTAGGAAACTTAACCATCTTTGATTAACTAGCTAGTCTAGTAGAGGCATACTAGGGATAGTCCGTTTGTCTATGTGTACACACATGTATTAAGTTTCCGGTTAATACAATTCTAGAATGAATAATAAATATTTATCATGATATAAGGAAATATAAATAACAACTTTATTATTGCCTCTAGGGCATATTTCCTTTAGTCTCCCACTTGCACTAGAGTCAATAATCTAGATTACATTGTAATGATTCTAACACCCATGGAGTCTTGGTGCTGATCATGTTTTGCTCGTGAGAGAGGCTTAGTCAACGGGTCTGCAACATTCAGATCCGTATGTATCTTGCAAATCTCTATGTCTCCTTCCGACACTTGATGACGGATGGAATTGAAGTGTCTCTTGATGTGCTTGGTTCTCTTGTGAAATCTGGATTCCTTCGCCAAGGCAATTGCTCCAGTATTGTAACAAAGATTTTCATTGGACCTGATGCACTAGGTATGACAACTAGATCGGATATGAACTCCTTCATCCAGACTCCTTCATTTGATGCTTCCGAAGCAGCTATGTATTCCGCTTCACACGTAGATCCCGCCACGATGCTCTGCTTAGAACTGCACCAACTGACAGCTCCACCGTTCAATATAAACACGTATCCGGTTTGTGACTTAGAGTCATCCGGATCAGTGTCAAAGCTTGCATTGAGGTAACCACTTACGACGAGCTCTTTGTGCGTATGAGCGAGTCTACATGCCTAGAGTCCCTATATAAGTTCTGCAAAGGCTGTTATTGCTGTGTTTGGCCCTGAGTACTTGAGAGAGCCGACAACTGAAGATACAACCCGTTTGTTGGTGATGAATGCCAGCAGGGGCTTCCTAGGGATGCTTGGCAGCATAGACTGCATGCAATGGGAGTGGAAGAACTGACCTTATGCTTGGCAAGGGCGGTATATGGGCCATGTCAGGGCTTGCACTGTCATACTAGAGGCCGTGGAGTCTCAAGATCTCTGGATCTGGCACTCTTTCTTTGACATGACTGGATCACACAACGATATCAACGTGCTTCAGTGCTCCCCGGTGTTTGCTAGGCTTGCCGAAGGCAACAGCCCACCGGTGAACTTTACTGTCAACGGCCACAACTATGACAAATGATACTACCTAGGTGACGATATCTATTCTCAGTGGACCACTATTGTCAAGACAATACCCAACCCTGTCGGAGATAAGAGGAAAAGATTTGCAAGAGAGTGCTAGGAAGGATGTCGAGCATGCCTTTGGTGTTTTGCAATCTCGATGGGGCATCGTTTGGTATCCTGCTAATACCTGGAGCATGCAGAAACTGTGGAAGGTGATGACTGCTTGTGTGATCATGCACAATATGATCGTAGAAGACGAGCGTCCAGAACGTCTGTACGATCAAGGGTTTCAGCTTCAGGGTGAGAATGTTGTGCCTGAGCATGGAGGAGCGGCAACGTTTGAACAGTTCACCCAATTTCGTGAAAACATGCGTGATTGGGAAAATTGTGTCCAAGCAAAATAATTTGGTTGAGCATATGTGGGCTCATGTTGGCAATCAATAGATATATCTTCTTTTATTCGTTTGCAAAACTATGTGAAACATTTTTATTTGTATTCTGCTTGTAAAACTATACTATTTTATTTGGTTTAAACTATGTTATTTGACAATATGTTTGAATACAAATTAATGTAAAATTGGGCGGCCAGCCGGCCACGCCGGCACATATGGGTCGGCGCGTTGGGCGCGCTGCCGACCCATATCAAAAACAGGGCGGACGCCGGGCGGGCGGCCGATCCAAACGGACAAAAAGCGAACGAAATCGCCGTCCGTTTGGGTCGCCCCATTGGAGTTGCTCTTAAATCACCCGCATACATTCAGATCGTGCTGTCCAGATGTGTTGTGTCATCCAATGCGTGCCTGTATCGATCCGTCGAGCGATCCATACTCACTTTTTCTCCCAAAGTGGAGGGCACCGGGACGCATTGCGGGAGTGTGGACAACAACCATGTAGGACTCCGACACCACCGGCCCACAAATCCCCCCTCTCGATCCCATTTTCTTTCATTCCGCTCCTTCTCCCCCATTGCATTGCATTCGCACCCTTCCCCCTCCGCCGCCACCGTTGTACCTCTGCGATTGGCACACAACCCGCCCGCTCGCCTTTCACGACGGCGTTGTCCGCCCAAGACCCTTTAATATGCAGGTACACTCCGGCCCCATGTCGACATCGTCCATCGCGGACACCACGCCTGGTAGGTGTTCGGTCAAATGCGACTGGGCTTGTCTCCGAACGCCATGCCATCTTTTTTGAGTAATAAGGATGGAGGGGTACTTGACCATGGAGGATGATTTGTTGTGTGATGTGTGGTTGGTCGCATCCGCGGATTTCATAGGCAGAAGAAGAGGGGAACCTTCTGGCAGCAAATGCATGAGTCGTTTCACGCATGAAGGCACATTGCGGCCTATGACATGCACATCATCCATGATTGCAAATGTGAGGTCGTTATCATATCGATGGACCTCCGCACCAAGTTATGTGCTGTGATTGATATGCTGGAGGCAAGGTGGCCATTGCGCGCGACAGAGGAGGAAATCATAAGTTCTGCTTCTTCTTGTTCAATTTATTGATTGATTCATTCATTCATTCAATATTGCTATTCACATTGTGTAGCCCGCATGCGCTGCCATGATGTACCACAAGACAGTGGGACGACCATTTATGCACATGCCTTGTTGGATGAAGCTGAAGGGGCAGTATGTCTGGGACGACAGGACCCGTGCATGAAAAACTTGCTGATCATCCGGTGAATCTCATTGAATTTGAACTATTGTTGTACTAGACTTATTTGCATGTTATGTATGAATGATTTGTGCTATTTTTTATCCGAACATTGATGAAATTCACCGAGTTTGCATGAATTTTGTCCGGTTAGTTGAACATTGTTTGAAATGTAAGCAGACATATGCTGCTAGCATTGGATGGTGGCCTCAGGCATCAATGTCCAGGGACTGGCCCCCTATCAACGGACGGATGTTGGAGCAAATTTGCGGGTCAACGTGAAGATGCCCTAACCATTTAATATTTTGTCTATATTTTGTATCAGTGGAACACAAAAAAAATAAGATGGTCATATTTTTTCAAGATCTTTTCTTTACATTTCATTGTTATCCTTTTTAGTTAAAATACTGTTTTACTCCAACTGATTTGATGTTCATAATTCTTATGAGTGTCCTCGGATGGTGCGATAAGCTCTGTTATATAACATTGCTTCTTCCTTGCCATAACATTTCAAACCATAAATGTATTGTTCAATATCTACTGCATTGTTTTAGAAATAGGAACATAGTTCCTCCATCATTTTTAGTTTTTTTTGTGTGGACTATGTGGGCGTTATGCATATACAATGTCCTCCAACCTTTCAGCTTTGCATGTTAATGCTTGATGTTTTTGGTCCTTCAAATGTTGTTAGTGTGCTTGTATATATGGAGGCAAACGAGATGGAACTGATTCACATATGTTAATGAAAGGTATCAGCTTCAGCGAAAATTTTAGGCATCTTAAATGAGGCAATTTAAGATGGAAACAATTAGTTCTCTTTTTTTTACCTCCAGCAGTAGCCTCATTTTCACACACATCAGATGTGGTGCCCTCTTTTTGTGGGCACGGATCATATTCAACTTATCATGTTGTGGACCACATATTGTGGATCACATTAGATGCATGCTCTTATACCATTTTGTTAATTTGTTTGTGACCCCTACCAGCGCTTAGACACAAAAGGAAAGCGAAAGGGACATCTATAAGATAGCCAAGATTCGAGAGAGAGGAAGATGTTAGAGCTAAATCCAGCGGATCTCGAGTAGGGGGTCCCGATCTGGTAGTCTTGGTTAAATGGTAACAAGGACATAAGGGATACGAGGTTTACCCAGATTCAGGCCCTCTCGAAAACGCACACACCCAACGCGGCGATCTTCGCCCTGAGCTGTCCTAGCTCGGCCGCAAGCACCGCCTCCTCCTTGGCCCTCGTCTTCGTCACGATCACCTCCAGTCGCACATCCATCGCTGCCGCACAAGCTTAGAAAGGCCATATCTCAACTGTGTTCTTTTTTCATTTTTGCCGCACGGGGG
>NC_041389.1:473986409-473996749 GCF_002162155.2 Triticum dicoccoides
GGGTTCAAGTGAGTTCAAGAGGGTGCACGTGCGTGCACCATTGGCTAGTTGCTGAGGCACAACACACGTGCATCAAAGCGAAATGCTCCCACAAAACCAAGAACCCTAGACTCCCTCTGCCAGGACCTCCTATATGGCGTTGTACGCGCTTGAAGCCACGGGAGCGGGCACACACCCCGCTCCCCCTGCGCGCTAGTGGGTCGGCCCATGTACGGGGCGGGGGAGCCCCTTGTTTTTTTGTTGCTTTTTTTCGTTTTCAGGGTTTTTTACTTTTAAAAACAATTCGGGATTTCAAACAAAGCTGCAAATTGTTGAATTCTTCATGAATTCAAAAATAGTTCATGATTTAAAAAACGTTCAAGAAATGACAAATGCTCATGGATTCAAAATAATGTCCGCGATTTCAAGAAAAATGTTCACAACATTAAAAACATGTTCGAGAATTTAGAAAAAATGTTCGCAAATTTTAACAAATGTTCACGAAGTTCAAAAAAATGTTCACTGTTTTCAGAAGCATTAATGAACTAAAAAATGTTCGCTAAAAACAAAAAATGATCACAAACTTAAAAACTGTTCCCAAATTTCAAATCATGTGTTCTAGAAAATGTACACAATTTCAAGAAATGTTCTGAATTTGAGAAACCTTCATGATTTAAAAAATGATCTTCATTATTTTAAAAAATGTTCATGAATTTGTAAAAAATGCTAATGAATTTTAAAAAATGTTCATGAATTGGAAAAGATGTTCCCTTTTTCCAAAAATGTGCAGGAGTTTGTAGAAAATGTTCTTCAATTCAAAAATTGTTCACGAATTTGTAAAAAATATTCATGAATTTGAAAAATGTTGACATTTTCAAAAAATATTCATGACTTCAAAAAATATTTACAATTTAAGAAAGTTTGTTCGCAAATTTGAAAGGTAGCGGAAAAATAAAGAAAAAGAAAATCATAACACTAAAGAAAAAAAGGGAAAAAACATAAACAAAAACGAGAAAAGGAAAATAAGAAAAATCCGAAAGAAAAAATGGGAAGGTTCTAGAACCTCCCAAAACCGCTGGGGGTGGAATCCTGAATTAGGCCAGCCCAAACAGTGGCGGACGCTCTAGGGTGGTACGTGCCGGCTCACTATTTGGCGACCTACGCGCCAAATAGGAATGGCCCCCTCCGCCCCGCTTCGCGCTCCTCGGCCCACCCTGGAATTTTAGAGAGCAATTTGGGAAAATGCTACACCTTTCCTGGTATTTTGCTCCTATAGCACATCTTTTTTTATTGGATTAAATAGCACATATTTGATTGATAGCTAGACATAACACGGCAAATTTATATTTTCCTACTTTTCCACGTTCAGACCACACCTCATATTTGTTAGGACGAATTTGCCCTTAGGTCGAAACGAATCAACGCACCGAGACAGAGTGACCAACAGTTCTCCGCTATCGCGCCATTGCCTCCTCCCTAATGCTGCCGCCTTGACGTGTCTCCTCCCGACGAGCCGCCGCCTCGCCGTGCCTCCTTCCCTGCACCACCACCTTCGCGGTTCCTCATCCCCCACTTGCCGCCTGTTCGGCTATTCCTATCCGTCCAAGCGTAGCTGCTCGTTGCTCCGCTGTCTGGCTGGAAAAGTGCTCGCTGTACATGCTCACTGGAGCCTAGTGTAGCTGCTAGTTGCTAGCTTTGTTAGCATATGGCTCAAATACTTGTGACACACACCAGCTTTGTTACTTGTTGATGGCTGTAGTAACTGGTACGAGAATACATGGATGCTTCTTCATATGGCGTAATCAAAATTCAGATTAAATGGATGAAACATGTATTGATGTATAGTTGGACGACAGTATATGGCAGCACGTACGTGTGGACGCGTTGAGGGAGGAGAACCAGAGAAAAAGCAGGACGACTGGACGACGGGATGAAGCACGGCAAGATGGCGGTGCGCGAGGGAGGAATCACGACGAGGCGGTAGTGTTGGGAAGGAGGCATGGCGAGGCGGCGGTTGCGGCTGGGAGGAGGCATGGCGCGGTGCTCTCTTCTGTTGCATTGATCGTTCCATTTTTATTTGAGAGAAGTTGATCATTTTATATGACCTGGGGGCAAATTCATCCTAACAAATATGAGGAGTGGGCTGGACGTGGAAAAGAAGAGAAAAAAAAAGAATTTGTGGTATTTTGTCTAGCTATCAATCAAAGGTGGTGTGCTATAGGAGCAAAGTCCCAGGAAAGGTGCGGCAATTTCTAATTTTTTTGAGGGGTTTTGCGGCAATTTCTCAAATTGCCCAATTTTGATCGCCAGTATATCCGCAGAGAAAAAAGGCGCCCAGCAAACCCAGTTGTCCCGGCCCACAACGCAACAGGCCGGATGCACGCCCGCACCCCCGCATTGCTTCCAGTCCCATCCCCCGACCGATTCCAAACGCTGGTTCCTATTCGGGAGAGCTCCTAATCGGGCCAAACCCTATTTGGCGCCTTAAGCGCCAGATATAGGGTTAATGGTACAGGGCGCACACCCCCTTGTCCACGCTGGGCCGGCCCACAATCCTTTCTTTCGGCTTTAAAGACGCAAAAAAGAAGGGCGTGTATAACGCGAATCAAACTTAGGATCTCGTGGACATACCTTCACTGCATTAACCAACCGGCCATCTGCACTTGACGTGTTTAGTTGTAGGTTTTCCCCCTTTTCTTCTTTCTCTCTTCCTTCTTTTTTTCTATTTTTATTTCATTTCCATTCTTTACCTTTTTCTAACCTGTTTCTATAATGCAGGAATGTACGTTTCAAATTCATGTACTTTATTCTAATTTGATGTCTTTTTTCGAATTCGACCTGATGAACTTTTTTCAACTTCAATGACATTTTTCAATACTGACGAACTTTTGTTTTCAAATTCTATGAACTTTTTTCAAATTCAATGAACTTTTTCAAATCCGATGCACATTTTTAAAAACGATGAACTTTTTTCAAATTCAATGAACTTTTTTCATATTCTATGAACTTTTTCCAAGTTCGATGAACTTTTTTCAAATCCGATGAACTTTTTTCAAATTCGATCAACTTTTTTCAAAGTTGACAAACTTTTTTTCAAACCGATGAACTTGTTATGGAATTGGATGAACTTTTTTAAATTTCAATGAACTTTTTCAAATTCGATGAACCTTTTTTCAAATTTTGGGAAATTTTATGAATATTGTACAATTTTTAATTCACGTTTTGTTTTTGTTTTTTTATGGATTTTTTCTTTTTCTTAATCAACAAGGCTTTTTCGACCAGCGCTTGCAAGAAAACAAAAGGCTACGAAAGGAGCGAGTAGCGATCGAGCCAGCGAGCAGCAGCGCGGGTCGAGCGAGTAGCGATCAAGCAAATGGGCCACGGCCCACTAGGGGCGCGCGTGAGCGCCAGGACACCGACCGGGCGCTGAAGGCGCTAACGAGGAGGTCTCCCTAACCGGCGCCTTCAGCGCCGGTTTCGAGTTGTGGCGCTCGAAGTGCCACGATGCGCCGGTTTCGAGTTGTGGCGCTCGAAGTGCCACGATACTGGGCCGGCCCAGGTGGGGTTCGATCGATCACAACAAAAACACGTCGCAGAAAAAACCAAGAAAGCCGGGTTTCAAACTCAGGATCGCACGTATGTTATGCACTAACGCAAGTACCACTACACCATACACATTGTATTGTTCTAAAACTAGGAAAAAATGCTACTTAACCATTCTTTTAGTGCAACATTTAACGTAAAAAATCAGAAAATTAGTTGAAAAGTTCATTGATTTTGAAATTCAATTTCATCGATTTTGAAAACTAGTTCATAAATTTTAAGAAAGTTCATAAAAATTTGAAAAACGTTCATTGGTTTTGAAAAAAAGTTCATCGATTTTGAAAAAAGTTCATCAAATTTGAAAATAGTTTGTCGATTTAAAGAAAAAGTTCATTGAATTCGAAAAAAGTTCATCAATTTTTAAAAAGTTCACACAAAATAAAAAAAGTTCATCGATTTTGAAAAAAGATCATCGAATTTGAAAAAAGTTCATCAATTTAAAAAAATGTTCATTGAATTTAAAAAGTTCATTAAATTTGAAAAATGGTTCATCAATTTTGATAAAAGTTCATTGAATTTGAAAAAAGTTCATCGAGTTTGATAAAAGTTCGCGCATTTAAGGAAAGAAAAAAAAAGGGAAATGAGAAAAGAACTTTATGGATTCCAAACCCCGCTTTTTCTCAAAAATAATAAAAAAAAAATTCCAAACCCCTCTCTCCCGCACCAGCCGCCAGCCGCCTCCCGCCGGACACCACGCCCTTCCCAGGCAGGCCGCCAACTCTAGCCGACCTGCTTGCCACTGGCTGCCCGCCTCTGCCCTGCTGCTTCCGCCACTGCTCCCATGGCCATGGAGTTGGCTGCCTCTAGCCCCCGCGGCGCGTCGAGGAAGCGCCCGCGGAGCCAGTCGCCGCCTCGCGCAGGGGCAGAGGGAGCCCGCGCTCTCCCTCCAAAGGCCATCCTTTTGCGGCCTTGCCTTAAATTCCCAGCAGCATCTGTTTGCTGATATTTGGATACTGTAATAAGTACATTCTCCAGTGTTCCTTTGCTGGCGACAGAGCGAGCACGTTTGTTAATCATGTCTGAATAAACCTTGTTACGCTCTTCCTGTTATATACTCTTAACATCTACTACCTCCGTCTAGATGAATAAGTCATTCGCGTAGTTCTAGATCATCGATTTGAGAAATTAAATATGTGTTATATATCATGAAAAGTATATCACTAGATTTCTACACGAATGTAGTTTTTAAATATATATTTTTTGTCACATATAATACATATTTAGATAGTTAAATTGTCGACTTAGAACTACGCGAATGACTTATTCACCGAGACGGAGGTAGTACTGTATGTTATAAATCATGCAGAAAGATTGAGTTTTATAAGGGCCCAGTCAAATCGTCCAAGCCATGGCCATAGAGCGCACAATATCCAGCTGTTGCGAATGGTGTCATTTATTGGAAACTGGGTGCAATCAATTCTGTCTACTCCCTCCGTCACGGTATAGAAGGCGCGCTTGGAAATTCTCTGGGACCTAGGTGGTTATTTATTGGTTGTGAGATGGGCTAAAAAATAGCATTCACACTATGCATGCATATAGAAATAGTACTCCGGAGTACTAATTAGCTACTAGAAATAAATGCAATGCGCCCTAAACCTTGTCTATTGTGGAAAAGCACGCAAATTTAACTGTGCCTTCTAAACTGTGACGAAGGAAGTAAGAAAGTTCCGGAGCCTTTTGATCCCGTGCTAGATTAGGCTGGTCATAGTGAGAGTAACTTAGCAAGTAACATAGCCCATTTCAAGACAGGTTTGCTTATGTGGCATAGTGTTAATGAGGAAAGAGGTGTTTGGAGTAACATAATATGTTAATGTAACATAACACAACCCAAAGCAAAATGAGTCTATAATGTAATAAATGCTATCATCTATGATACTACTTGTATGTTATTTTGCACTATGAAGGTAGTAACAAAGCTAGTGTCGTATGCATGACACTAGTCTAAGTTACTCCCCACTATGACTAGCCTTATAGATGCTGGGAAAGTTTGAGATTTTGCCTCGAGAAGAAGCCGTCAATCTCAATTTCTCCCAGCCTACTTAAACCACTTGGTCGTGTTGCAAAGGATGGTTTGAGCAGAGTTCAAAGCGGCGCTTCGTATGATGACCACGAATCATTTTTGCTCTTCGAGCGAGTTTTCGACTGCGTGTCCTTTCTTTTCTCCTCCAATACAAGAGATTTCTTCAATGTAGGCGTGGATTTCTGGACCTCTTGTGTCACCAAGGCTATTAATCTTGTCCAGAAGGTTTCAACTAATGAGAAAAAGGGTTGTACTATTCTTCAGAATCTTGGAAATTGTCTGCTTGAGCAATTTTCAAGCTTTCTCAGATTCCATGCAAATCCTAAGAATATTTTCCGGCCTTTTGTTGACAAGATTCTTGATCCGCTGTTGGAATTGTTGGTTTTACTTAATTCACAAGCAAATTCTATCAAGCACAAGCAGGCAGGATCCACGTTGAAGATTGCTCAAGAAATTTGGTCAAACGGACTGTTTCATCCACAACATCTTAGTGGATATTTTGGGCTCAAGAATTTGAAAGGTATTGTCAAGGATGTCAAAGGAAGCTACCATAGGCATCTATTTGAGCGATTCAAAGGAATAAAAGCAGAAAGCAAGGCTGTATTGCTTGCTGGGTTCGGTTACTTGCTTCAATTGTTTGTTACCAGGCCTAGAAATCAAAGAACATCTTTAGCACCAAGGGGAACATCCTTCAAAAGCCCACAAAAAACTAGCGAGGGCTGTGAAGAACCCCAGCAACAAGGAGAATCCATTTTTGAAGTGTTCATGCAATTTGTGGAGCCTTTGATGTTAGAATGTATATCATATTCGCAAAAGGACTTCTCTGATTTAGGAGTCACAAAGCTAGTAGAAGTTCATTGCATGCTGAAGTCCATCAATGAGATGCTAGCAACAGTTATTGAAGAGAAAATTTATGTCCCTACAGAGGACACCTCAGAAGGATCTTATCTCCAGTTCTTGCAAGAAATTTACAGGGTCTTAATCTTGATGGCTGAAAAAAGTATGATTTCTGGGTGTCAGCTCTGCATTTAGAAGATGCAAACGTTAAGAAGATGCTGCCTTTAATGTTTGTGGAGATTGTTGTTGCAGTTGGTCATTTTCTAGAAATAGAATACAAGGTCATGGGGAGTGACCTTGTAAAATTATGGTCAATGATTTTTGCTTTGTCTGCTATCAATGTATCTTCCAAGGACATCAAACCCTGCTTCCTACTAACCTCAAAGATTTCAAGCCTTTCGTCCCAAGTGATTCGTACATTTAGTGAGCTTCGTCAGGTCAGTTATGTTATTTTTCAGTGATCACCTTTTTCTTTATTTTTTATATGCTTCTTATGTTCTGCTTTTGTGTTCTTTCGTTGCCTATGCCAATGGTTATATTTGTGCAATGGGATGTATATTTTACGAACTACTGAATAGATTTTTTATTTTGAATCTGATGCTTCTCTTTTCTGTCTTGTAGGTTGCGCACTCCATTTGTACGCTGTGCAATACTGTGAGAACATTCAGAGCTGTTGCTGGTCCTGATGTAGTACCAGGACCGTTTTCTGTGGTTTCTTTATCCTCACATAAATGTTTCGAATCACTGGCAACATTGCTGAGCTCTCAAACACTGAGGGATGCTATTTGTACTTCCATTAACTCAGAGGGTGTTTGTTTTCAGGGACTTATTGGCTTAGGGACTTAAAAAAGTCCCTATAAGTCCCATCTAAACCAAACAGGAGGGACTTATAGGGCCTTAAAGTGGGCATTTGGGACTTATGAAATAAGACTCTCAAGGAGGGACTTATAGGGACTTATAGTTGTAATATGCTCTTATAGGGACTTATAAGTCCCAGGAACCAAATAGGTAGGGACTTTGTAGGGACTTGGGACTTATAAGTTGGGACTAAAAAAAGTCCTAGGACTTATGAACCAAACAGGGCCTCAATGCCAGAAGGACAGTCTAGTCGATGCATAGAGGAGCTTACAGTAGATCTTACAGATACATTGAAATGGATGAAAAGTTGCGACGAGGTTGTAGATTTGGAATCACAGGGAGAGCCCCGCTTGGCCGCTTGATGTCCAGGAAGTCGGTTTTTCATCAGAGAGCTGAACTTTTTGGAAGGTACTTATCTGAACTATACACAAGCGTGCTTGACTCAATAACTGTGACCGCTTCAAATACCACACTGGTTGCAAAATCTGTTGAAAGGTTGGTCAACACAATACGTCCCAACTTAAGTCAGTTGGTGAGAAATGAATCAATTAATTCAAGTGAGTTCATTTCTTCAGTTGTAGGAAAGAACCTATCTAACAAACAATGTGCCAACTGGCAAAAGATTCCTAGTTTGTCTTGGTTTTTTGCCTTCTTCTTTCGCATATATACATCATGTAGAAGTCTGTATCTGCAATCTGTTGGCCTCATGCCTCCAGATTTAGCAATAGAAGCAACAGAATTAGTGGGGAATTCATTCATTGTATGCTGCGGAAAGGAATGGACAAATGCATCCAATATTATCGCTGAAGGCTACTTTGCTTGGATTGTTGAAAGTGCAGGCTCCCTTTTGGAAGTCATCGAAATTTTATCACAGTCCCTTCCAAAAAACCAGTCTGGTTTTACTATGCTTTTTTACACCCTTCATGTGATGGCTCTGCAAAGACTCGAAGACCTTAACAGGCAGATTAATGCATTTGACTTTTTGCTTGAAGATGGCACACAGCAGTTTGATACTGAGGATAGGGGAAACACTGAGTTATTAAAGGATCCTTGCTGTCTGGAGGCTTCTCGACTAACCAGTTTTATGATGAACTATGTGAGAATATTATCTTCAGGAGGAACCGACAGTATTTCTTCCTGGGGTACGTATGAGTATATGCTCTTTAGATGAAGATTCTTTTCATATAGCAACTTGGCGGCTTCTGTGTGAAAACATTGATATTTGGAGTTGTCATGCATCCAAGAAGGACTTAAAGAACTTCTTTTCGAACCTGATAAAGTTTTCTTTTGTTCAAAAGAGGTCATGCAATGAGGAGAGTCGTGACTGTCAAGATTCATACAGAGAAATAACCTTGCATACTATTTCGGTGGAGCTTCTTTGTGATACTATCATTTATGACCAAAAGGTTTCATTGTCCCACTCCTTCCATCCAAAGAAAACTTTCTTCAAGAATTTACCGTGTGTGCTTATATTATTAATTCTGCTTTGATGACAATGATATGTTTGTTTCGAAGTTTTAAGTTTAGTAGTTTCTTCTGTTTGTTCTTTCCTACTTGGTCTAATTTGGAACGATTCTACTATTTCACAGGTGTTATTAAAGAATTTGGCATCAAGTTTTTGCAGTGCTCTCAAGAAATCAATATCTTCTTTTATCACCAGAGGAACGACTCGATCTTAACAAATAACCATGCTTAATCCACTGGGGAACGACTCGATCTTAACAAATAAGCATGCCACACCGGGACCGTACGTCAGAGCCGCAAACCTCATCCAGCCACCGTACCGGTGCACCCATTGGCGCCGCGGAGCATCGCTGGCAGATGCGGCGGCACACTATTTCGTTCCTCCACCTTCTCTGGCCGCTCACGCGCTAGACCTGCCGACGATCATTAGCCGGCCGCCGCCGTCGAAGGTCGACTGCTTCTGTTCTAACGAGAGGAACGAGTGAGGGAAGATGAGTGACAAAATCAGATCTTGAGGGGCCGAACAAAAAAACACCAAGGACTCGCGGCGGTTGCCCATGAACTCGTGTGTGTGCTGACGTGGACGTCGCGGTGTACGCGAGCAGTACGTGAACGCGTAGCCCATGACTGGTTTCACAAGTTGCAGGACCGTACTGACATAGTATTTGCAAGTTGCGGGATCGTATTGGACCAGTTTGAGAGTTTAGGCACCATTTTGGTCCTTGCCAGCGAGTTCAAGGACGGCCGATGCATTTTACTCTTCAACCAAAACCTGATCTAGCTGAGCTCAATTTCAGGACTAGGCTAGTGCACTGATATATTTGGAGAAAAGGCTCAAGGCGAGCCCGACTTTGCATCGGCCGTCAACGATAAGGAATACGCCCTAGTAGAAAAAGGGTCAAATGTGAAGCACAATAGTGCCGGTTGGAATTTCAGCCGGCACTAATGTATACACTAGTGCCGGTTCGTGGCGGCGATCAATAGCACCGGTTCGTGGTGAATCTTTAGTATCGGTTCATGCCACGAACCGGTACTAAAGAGGCTGTGTCAGCCTGCGGTCAGGCTATGGCTCCACCACCACCATTTAGTGCCGGTTCGTATCACGAACCGGTACTAATGAGGTTATGGCAAGCTGTTTTTTAGTCCCACCTCGCGAAGTAAGAGGGACTAGGAGCGGTTTATAAGCCCTGAGTGCAGAGACGATGAAGAAGAGGCTCAATGCTCACGTTGCTTAGCTTCAAGCCTTCAGGAATACGGTAGACTGCATGGAGCTATGCGCAGTGCAGTTTACACTATTCCGAATGGCTTGAAGCAAATTAACGAGCATTGCACCTCTTTTTTATTTTTAATAACTTATTACAACTCCGGACTTCTTCTGTTATGGCAAAAACAAATTGCACGTTGACATTTCTTTTTTTTAAGTTATAACTCCAGACTTTGACCATCAAGTTTTGCAGAAAAGAAAAAATAGCAGAAAAGAAGAAAAACTATAGCTGAAAAGAAATGTCGCCGCCCCCGCCGCCCGTCATCGTCGCCGCCGCGCGCCCCCGCCGCCCGTCGTCGTCGCCGCCCCCGCCGC
>NC_041389.1:473997547-473999345 GCF_002162155.2 Triticum dicoccoides
ATATATAGAACTAGTTTATTTTTAGTAAATGCTTACTTTGAACTAGTTGAATTAATATAACTAGTTTATTTTTAGTAAATATTTAGTTGAACTAGTTGAATTAATATATAGAACTAGTTTATTTTTAGTAAATGCTTACTTTGAACTAGTTGAATTAATATAACTAGTTTATTTTTAGTAAATGTTTAGTTAAACTAGTTGAATTAATATATAAAACTAGTTTATTTTTAGTAAATGCTTAGTTGAACTAATTGAATTAATATAACTAGTTTATTTTTAATAAATGCTTAGTTGAATTAATAGAAGTAGTTGAATTAATTGAATTAGTAAGTGTTTAATGTTTCGCCTAATATGAACATAGGAAATGTCGTCTGACGACGGAATTTTTTTATTATGTGCGAATACTGTGAAGACCAGCGCGGCCAATGCGACAAAAATTTCCTTGTTGATGGTAAGCTGGATGAGACTTTCGAATTCGATACAGTAAGTCACAACGACAAGTCTGTTTTCGTAATTAAGCATGACTTATATATGCTTCATTTGCCTGACTTATAATTTTTAATTTTCACTATTCTACTAGTGCATCCCCTGCCATGCAAGAATTTTTGTCTTGGATAAGATAGGTTTCAAAGATATGGAAACTATGGAGGTAAAGAGAGCTTACCTGAAAACTGAGCATGATGGTTATACTTTCAACGTCAAAGTATACAATGCACACACGTACACCTATTTTGAATGCAAAACTTGGCAAGCACTATGCAAGGCTTATGCATTTGAGCCTGGTATGGTTATCACCTTTGATATTCGTCCGGAAGATGATATTGAAGGTAATAGAGACATATGGGTCGATGTGCAGACGCCTCCAGTTCTACCATTATGTGAGTTCTTCTCAACTATATTTTTGTCTTTGATATTGCTTATTCAAAAATAACTGACAACTAATTTCTATTGACAGCTTATCTCCATTCAACCAAACATGTCCGGCGCTTGGTAGACAGGACCTACTACTGTCCTGGCGCTGAACTAAACTGCGAGGAGATAAGTTATTATGTTTCATGGCTTGAGAATTTTCATACTGTCAAGACAAATTTTCTTCCTACACTTAGAAATGTTAGTACTCAAAACGTGCGACCAATAGTGATGGTATTGAACTACGGTCACATCTATTTAGGAATGATGGTAAGATATTTACTATTTGTCATCAGTGCATATTTTGCATACATATTTTTTTTGCTAAACTTTCATTGCTAAGTATATTAATTAAGTACTATACGATGTTCTTCAACAGGGACTCCCGATGACAGTTGTGCCTCAGGGGATCGAGACTAAAGGTCAGATGTCAATTGTTAGCTTACGGCCAAGATATCCTGCATTGCACATGAATGCATTCAAGATTTCTAGAAGCGATGAATGCTTAATAGTGAAAGATTGGAGGAAAATTGTTAATGATCACAGAGAAGTACTAAGGGGTAGCAATGAGAAGCGCAGCCCACGATTAGGAGACAGGTTCATCGGCATGCTACAGTATGATCAATCAGGAGAGCTATACATGTTCTATCCTATTTTACCAGAGAGAGAGTAGCTAGCAGGAGTGATTTAGCTAGTTCTTCATGCTGCTCTTAATTAGTACTTGTCCTTTCATGTCCGTGTTCTTCGTTCTGAACTTAAGTGATTTGCTTTTGTGGTGTTATATATGAACGCTTATATCATGACAATCATGTTGAACTCGATGATTGGTTCTACTAGAAATTCTATTTATATATATATATATATATATATATATATATATATATATATA
>NC_041389.1:473999532-474000504 GCF_002162155.2 Triticum dicoccoides
GTGTACAATGTGTAGTATCGTAAAATACCAGCAAACGAAAAAGAATTAAAATGGAAACACAAAATTAAATGAAAAAAAAATCATAAAACTAAAAAAACCCCAAACCTTATAGTACCGGTTGGTCTTACGAACCGATACTAAAGGGCTCCAGGCCCCCGGAGCTGGCTTGTGCCACGTGGTTGCCCTTTAGCACCGGTTCGTGCTGAACCGGTACTAAAGGTGGGGGGACTTTAGTGCCCACACTTTAGTGCCGGTTATGGAACCGGCACTAAAGGTCCTTACGAGCCGGTGCTATTGCCCGGTTCTGCACTAGTGCCTCGGGCAAGAGACCCTCCAGCAGCACCACATGATATATAGCAAGGGTACCGGTGTCCTAAAAATTCCATGCAAGAGACCCTCCAGCAGCACCACATCGTCCTACCAAGAACTGAGTGATGGCAGATCTAACCCAGATCATGAAGGGCAGGACTTCCTTCGACTCCAGCCCATGCCGCCATTCACACCACTGCAACAGCGCTCTTGATCAAGATCTTTGCGAACCAGGCCACCATGCGCTGGATGAGCCCAATGTGAGGGCCATCACTCCAGCTTTATGATGGCGCAAGCACTAGCCTTGTCTACGGTGACGATCTCCAAGATAACACACCCACGTACGCTCTGAACGACTTCGACCTTACAGTTCTCAACCTCTTGCAGTGATTTAGTTTAAAATTTTAGGCTTATAATGAATGCATTCCAAGTCCTCTCTATTGGGAGATTACGCTCGAATATCTCATAATCTTTATTGATGTTATTTCAATGGATTAAAATGGTGGCATTTAAACACTAGTACCCCATCCGATCGAAAATAAGTCTCGTGGTTTTAGTACAAATTTGAACTAAAACCATGACACTTATTTTGGTTCGGAGGGAGTAATATACTAAGATATACTGTTTATTCATTGCATTTTTATGGATCTATATCTCTTTGTC
>NC_041389.1:474000514-474051663 GCF_002162155.2 Triticum dicoccoides
GGAGGGCAACTTGAAGGCAACTACAAGAACAAGCGTCGCTGCCATCGACCACCGCTACAACCAACACCAATGAACCAAACTAAGGTCAAGGAAGAATGGCAACATCGAGCATGCATCATGTCACTGACTGCACCCAAAGGACCAAAGGGGCCAGACCACAATCTGTCTCCACTGCCACAAAGGGCCTCAACCCTTTCAACCTGGCTCGAAGGATGTCGCACCGGCGGCCGACAGAGCGGTTCACCAAAACCCATATCAATGGAGCCCAAACTGCCAATAGAGAATTAGTAGGAGCGAACCCACAAGCATGAGTAGCCTTCCACACGAGCATCATCGCCGGATGCGGCTAAGAAATATCGCCGAATGAGAGTTGTCAGATGAAGGCGCTGAAGCACGAGGAACGGCAAAAATGTGCAACACCAAGCACCGACGAAGGGTAGGCTTTGTTGAAGCATAGGGCTCCCGCTAGACAACGTACTGCCACCACTGTAGAGGGGACCCTGATGCTCTCTTGCCCATACGAGGTATTGATCCGCCAACGGCGGCGACATGGACCCACCATGGTCGTAACCACTACGAGTTGCCGAAGATTAGAAGCACACCATCACTTGTCGTCTACAAATCCACCACTATTCCCCTCCCCCCCCCCCACCCTAGCAGTCCCGGGTGATGCCTTTCATGAAGGAGCACAACACCGGAGTGCCACCGCTGGGCGAAGCAGGGGACCAAAGTTTTCACTAGCGCTAAGCAAGTAAGGGAGGGGGGGGGGGGGTTAGTGCTAATTACAAGTCGTGAAGGCGAGAGAAGATTGTGAGCGGGGATGAGAGAAGAAAATGCTACACCTACAGATATGACCTATGGAATTCAATTCTACAAGGTGACGTGGTGTTTTGTGATTGGAATCAGAGGGAAGGGGAGCGATTAGCGCAGTGGTATAGTTTAGCATTTTGAGTGAGTTTAATTTAAACCTTGAATTTATACATGTAGTCAAATTTAAACCCTAAACTCTCGGTCCCTGAAATTTTGTATCCTGAGCTCTCAATTCCCGATCATTGCAACCCTCAGCTAGTTTTTAGACCGGGATTGCTGACGTGGCCATGGTCAATCTGTGATCACTGAATAATTTTGACTTAAAACAAAACCAAAGTGGATTCCGCGCCGCTGTTGTCGACGAGAGACAAACTTGGTCACCAACCTCTCGTTCATCACCGTGAAGGCAGCATTTCTCACCAGACCACCCCTACCAGCAGCTCGCCATGATGCGGCCGCCGCTGCTCTACACCACACCATCACGGTAACGCATGAGGCAAGCATAGACAGGCTGCCCTGTTTGCCGTCGCGGCGGTACCGCCAGTGCAGGGCTGATCCATGCGGCGGGCACCACGCGCGCCCTGCAAGACCGTGCCAGAAAGAAGCCCGTCGACCAACACGACATTGATGGCTCTTCTCCGGCGAGTCATGGCGGCGCCCGGCCAGACCTGTCGACGTAACCACGTTCATGAAGCACTTCGTAGGCGGCTTCGGGAGCACACGGAGCTTGACCTGGGAGCAACTAAATAACGAGCGCTCCTTCGGAAGCCTCGCAACGATCATCGTCAGTTGGCACGCTCACAACCATTCGCCACGTGTCGCGCTCTGGGTACTCCCTTCGGATTTTGTTTTTTTTTATTTTTACGCACGCGTTTTCGGCTTTTTAAACATTTTTTTCGTTTTTTTGACGTTTCGGTTTTCTACCGGTCTTCCCTAGCTTTTCGACCAATTTTTTTTTCAAAAAAAATAATTTTTTTGCGCAAAAAAATGCATTTTTTTCGCGAGAGTCACGATTTTGTTTTCACGAGAGGCACGGTTGTGCTTTCGCGAGAGGCACGGGCGTGCCTCTTTCGGAAAGAAAAAAAATACGTTTTCTGTTTTTTTTCTTTCGCGAGAGGCACGGTTTTGCTTCCGCCAGAGGTACGGTTGTGCTTTCGTGAGAGGTACGGGCGTGCCTCTTTCGGAAAGGAAAAAAACGCGTTTTTTGTTTTTTCTTTCTTTCGTGAGAGACACGGTTTTGCTTCCTCCAGAGGCACGATTGTGCTTTCGCGAGAGGCACGGGCGTGCCTCTTTCGGAAAGAAAAAAAACGTGTTTTCTGTTTTTTTTTCTTTCGCGAGAGGCACGGTTTTGCTTCCGCTAGAGGCACGGTTGTGTGCTTTCGCGAGAGGCACGGGCGTGCCTTTTTCGGAAAGGAAAAAAACACCTTTTTTGTTTTTTTTTCTTTCGCGAGAGGTACGGTTTTGCTTCCGCCAGAGGCACGGTTGTGCTTTCGCGAGAGGCACGGGGCGTGCCTCTTTCGTAAAGGGAAAAAACTCGTGTTCCCGGTTCGGTTTTTTCATCGGCTTTTTTCGTCTGGTTTTTTTTCGTGAAAAAAAAGTTCGTCAAAACCTATCAACATGAGATCTAGTTTTGAAGATCTCGACGCGAGGAATCCAATGGCGAAAGTGGTTTGAGATTTAGACGCACGGTTTAAGAGATAAAACATTTTGAATAAACTGATCTACGAAAAAAGGGAAAACTTCCAGGTTGCGACAAGTGGCGCACAGGCAGCGCGCCATTTATCGCAACCTGGAGAGTTGGAGTGATCTCCGCAAGGAGTACTCCTTAATTAGTGATTTCGGCTTGACCTAAGCCGAGGATGTCGGTTGCCTGCGGAGCCTGCGCTGGGACGTACCCGCTGACCCATGGGGCCCACCCCGCAAAAGAATATATGGATCCGAATTCAGGTAAAGCTCGCCCTGTGCTGCCTGAAAATAATAAATAGAGCAGCCGACCGGGAGAGAGAGAGAGAGAGAAAGAAACAGAATCGGTCCGCCTGATCTGTGCTCGAGAGCCTGCCGTCGTCGCACCGTACCATGGGGCTGCTGGCACTCAATCGGCTCATGTCCATGCAGCCGGTCTGTTCAACCTCTTGCCAAGAGAGTTGGGCGGCCAATTGCACCGGAATTATATCTGGCCATGGGCTGGGCCGGGCCGGGCTTGGGCCGGGCCTGAAAAAGCCCACAGCAGAAAACTGAGGCCCAGGCCCTCCCAGGCCCTACCATCGGGCCTACTTTTCAATCCCAAGCCCGGCCCATCTGGTGAAAAGCCCTGAAAAGCCCTTAGGGCTTAGGGCCGTGGGCCAGGCCTCTTCCTTAAAATGCCAATATGCCAAGCCCAAGCCCGTTCAGGCCCTGCTAGTGGGCTCAAAACTTAGGCCCAAGCCCGGCCCACGGGCAAGCCCATCGGGCCTAGGCCCTGGATTTTAGGGTCGGGCTGGGGTGGGCCGACAGGGCCGGGCCTGAGATGGCCAGGACTAGCCGGAATACATGTTTTCGGACAGAAACAAAATTCCCACACAAATCCCCGCATAAGATCAATGATACAGAACTTAGATGTGCAATACTTATGACACATCTAGATGTGCTTTAGCAAAACTGAAACAACTACTCTATATTCTATCTTTTGTTTTACAGTTTTGCTAGAACTCATCTAGATGAGATATAATTTGGTCTCATTCGCCTTTTATAGCCATTGGATGTGATGCTATAAAATGCGTGTGTGCTGATGTGTATTGTATCTGTTTTTGTTTTCAAAGTGAATGAGACCAAATTATATCTCATCCAGATGAGTTCTAGGTACTCCCTTTGTTTTATTCCATCAGTACCTCTTCTATTTTTTTTATAACCAATGCGTCGTCTATTTTAGATGGATTACTGGCTTCATCCGTGGCTAAAAGGAAGGACTCACCCTGCCTGCACGATGACAATTCTCGAATTGTTAAAAAATCGAGATATTCAGGACCATCCCTTCCAGAGGTTCGCCATAAAATGCTCATAATTAATGGCAACTTACTTATATTGCAAGTAAAATATCACTAGGACGGTTCTAACTTGGCAAATTGGTGAATCAATACTAGTAGCTAAATAAAAAATATCTCTTGATACAGACTAGAGTTCCTACTTTCCTAGCTATAGCTATCCCCATACAAGTTGCTTCAACTTCTTCCTGTGTGATTGTGCCACCTCTGTGCTTTTGTTGGTTGACTTCATTGTAGTGCTCCCGAATTCCAGTAAAAAAGTTATATGCTCAAAGTGCATACTCATTTCATTATAGTTTAGACATATGTTCGTGTCACTTCCACTGTTGCTGATAAATAAAAGAATCCAACAGCTTTTATCCCCTCTACAGTTTCAATGTTCGGACATAATAACTACCTTATTGTTCGTGTGTCACTTCATCTGTCTTATTTTTTTTTCCTTTTCAAAATTTAAGCAACTATCTGTGTTTGCAATTTCGAAGATGGTTTTTCTCTAATGCTTGTTCATGCAGGACATATGGCACTATATACATTCTCTGCTTCCTCTGCGAGATGCTGCACGTGTTGCATGCGTGTCTCATTCATTTAAAAGTTATTGGAGACGTTTTCCCAATCTCAGCTTAATTAGGGCAACCCTGGGTTTGAAAGGCGGGGTGTATGGAATGTCATGTAAAAAAGCGATAGATCTTGCAAGGAAAACCAACGACATCCTAGAAAACCACTCAGGCATTGGCGTTACAGCACTCAAGCTTGAAATATGTGATTTTCCCCTTTTCAGCACCTCCCATGATGATCTCGATTGTTGGCTTGGCATTGCGGTTAAACTAGGGATTGAAGAACTTGACCTGGGGTTTTGTTCTCATGCAGCTATGTACAACTTCCCATTCTCACTTTTACCTAGTGGGTGGGGCAAGTCGATTCGACAACTTCATCTCGCCAACTGTGCCTTCCGTCCCACGGCTCGACTTAACTATTTAAGAAGTCTGACTAGTCTGGATTTTGATTATGTGCATATTACAGAGGATCAGCTAAGGCACCTTCTTTCCAGTACAATTCATTTGGAGAAACTAAGACTCGTGGCATGCAATGAGTTAATTGCTCTGTAGATACCTAGCTTGCTGCATCGGCTTAGCCACCTGGTAGTCAACAAATGCGGATATCTGAAAGTGATAAGGTGCAAAGCCCCTAATCTCTGCAGTTTTGAGTATATGGGTGCCCTGCTACAACTATCACTTGGTGATTCATTGCAATATCTTGACATTCGTGCTTCATATGGGGATGTTGTTCATTATGCTTGTGCCAATCTTCCGCATATGGTGCCAAATCTTGAAGCTCTTTACATATCTTCGTCCTATGTGGTATACTCTTATAATCTTGATTATTAGATATCAACATTACGCAACAAACACTAGCAACTTGTATTTTTCAACGATGATTAATCTGAAGTATTTTCATGCAGAGGGATGCGATGGTGGCACCTGGAAAGTTCCTCCATGTCAAGCAACTGCTCATTGGGGTTTTACCCCCAGACTATGATTATTTCTCTCTGGTTTCTTTTCTTGATGGGTGTCCTTCCTTGGAGACTTTCATGTTGTATGTAAGTCTACAAATATAGTAAAACCATACGCATACAACTTGTAAACTATGTACAATATATACACCCCTATTGCTATGTACGGTTAAAGGAACTTCCTTTTCTGAAATTATTCTACCCTCTGCCTTAGAATAGTGTTACACACATATTTTTATATATCTGGTCGAGCCATGCATTAGTTTCAGTATATATTTTATCTTTTCACCGTTACTATTGATATTATTCAATGCAGGTACAGTGGGGGGACCACATGGAGCAAGAATCAGTTTTAGGAGATTCTTCTCATGATCTAAGACAGGTGCCAGGACACTTGTATAGGAGCATCAAGGATGTGCAGATCATTGGCTTTTGTTCTGCAAAGAGTATAGTTGAGTTGACATGCCATATGCTTGAGAATGCAAAGTCGCTTGAATGCCTTACATTGAGCACCTGTTTCGAGGGTGAAAATTCGTGTTCCAGCAGTGAATACGATATATGCCTCCCGATGAGCAGGGATATGATCATGGAAGCCCATAAAGCACTCTTGGTCGTGGAGAGATACATTTTGGGGAAAGTTCCCTCAACGGTCGAGTTTAAAGTTGTAGAGCCATGCAGCCGGTGCAATGCTCTTGAAATTTAGGGCACATTTTCTCCTGGCAAAGTAGTCTCAACTCTACAATATGCACCGATTGGCGAGAATGGCGTTTTGGCTCTCGGCCTCCATGGAGGCCGTTTTTTTGAATAAACCAAAATTCAAAATTTCCAGTTTAAAAAAATCTGATTTTTTTTGTACAAGTAAACAATGATGTGAGGCATATGTGTGTAAAATTTCAGAATGAAATACATTGAAATGCGACCTGTACAAAAAAGATAAATTCATGGTCTGGAAGGATGAATAGTATCATGTATTAAAAAGCCCAAGATTTGTCTTTTTTGCACAACCCCCATTTCAACGTATTTCGTCCTGAAAATTGACACACTTATGCACCATGCCTTCATTTATCTCTGTATTTTTTAGAATTTTTAAAATGTAAAAATATGAATTTTCAAGAATGTTAAATTTTGCATTTGGAGGCCTCCATGGAGCTCGGCCTCCAAAAGCAATTTCCAACTGACTAGGCAATAATAAGTGATATATAATTCTGCATGGGCAGGAACAAGTGGTCTTTGCACCAAAAAAATATAATTGTGCACTGTTTTTATGTCTTATATACGTATTTCAAACGCATCGGTCTTATGCTTTGGCTCGTTGACGATTGTTTGTAATTAAGTTTCTCATAATATAATTAAAACTACAAAGGTAATTTACTTTAGCCAGAATATAAAAGAGTGAGTGGTTTGTGAGAAATGGTTGTGACAAAATAGAAACTAGATCGCCCAGATCGATCGGGATTGGAGAGTTGACACGACAAGAGCTTCTTTCACCACAAAACACATAAGTAGCGGGGGTGCCAACGGGACTCAGTTGATCGGAGTTGTCATTTGTCAGGCAGTGTTCTTGGAGTAATGCTACATCAACAGAGGTTGTACGGTCCAGGCGTTTTACAGCGCTTTGGCTGGTTCCGTAAAAGTAGTTCGTGCGTCTAGCATTTTTAGTGTTCCGATGGAAGGTGTATTTTGTTTGGCGATCAGGGCTAACAGTTCGGACAACTCCCGACACGGTGCTCAGGGCAGCAACCACTGTTTCAACACACACGCACACGCACACGCACACGCACACGCACAAACGGTTAGCCGCCACTTCCAAGATTTCCAATGTAATTTCCAAGATGGTGTTTATACAGTGAGGTTGGCATATAATTTCCTGAGAACACTAAACTTTTGGAGTGACAGGAGTACATATGGCAAAGGGGCTATTTCAGATCAGAAGATCACGGAGAAAATTTGGAGGAAACTTTGGGCAATCCAATGCCCAAATAAAATGAAGGTAATTCTGTGGAGATTCGCCTATAACGGTCTCCCAACAGGCGCTCGACTTCAAGTGAGATCAATCCTCACAAGGTATGATTGTCACTTTTGCAATAGTGAGGAAACTGTTAAACATTGCTTTTTGCAGTGCCACTATGTTAAAGAAATCTGGAAAGAGCTTAAGAAAGAGTATGCCATTTGTTTGAAACTGAAAAGTTTTACTCACATTAGGCAATGGGTTTTAGAGTGCATACAAAACGCTACAGATTTTCACTCTATGATTATGGCATGTTAGACAAACTAGGGTTTGGAACAATACTCGATACCCTAAGCGGGTACGGCTGTCATGTATATATAGGAGAGAACGTACAGGTACATGTATTGTGTTACAACACGTATATCTACAATGTACCTAGTCTAACACCCTCCCTCAATCTTAACTATGTCTGAAACACTCAGGAGGTTAAGATTGCGTCGACATCCTTCAAAAGAAGGTTAAGGCATGGGTTTAGTGTAAATGTCAGCAAGCTGATCCTTAGAAGAAACAAACTTGATCTGAAGTAGCTTCTGTGCAACACGTTCTCTCACAAAATGATAGTCAACTTCGATGTGTTTCGTTCGGGCATGGAATACTGGATTGGATGAAAGATATGTAGCACCGATGTTATCACACCAAAGAACAGACGACTGGGCTTGAGAGACCTTTAACTCTCGAAGCAATGACTGCACCCATATGATCTCAGCTGTGGCATTAGCAACTGCTTTGTACTCAGCTTCAGTGCTACTCCGAGACACGGTAGCTTGCTTGCAAGCTTGCCAGGCGATCAAATTAGGACCAAGGAACACAGCATGTCCCCCCGTGGATCGCCTATCATCAGGACTACCAGCCCAATCAGCATCAGAGAAGGCTGAGATCAAACCAGAAGCCGCAGGCTGCAGATGTAGACCATATGAAACAGTGTGTCGAACATAGCGCAGAATGCGCTTAACCGCCGTCCAATGAGAATCACGCGGTGCATGAAGGTACTGACACACACGGTTAACTGCAAATGATATATCTGGTCGAGTGACGAGCAAGTATTGTAGTCCACCAACGATGCTGCGGTACTCAGTGGCATCCTCGGAGGAGAGCAAGTCCCCATCAAAAGTTGACAATTTGTCTGTGGAGGACATAGGAGTCGTAGCAGTTTTACACTGCATCATACCCGCACGTCGTAACAGATCCTGAGAGTACTTCTGCTAAGTGAGAGTCAAGCCACTGTCAGAATGAAGAACCTCCAGGCCAAAAAAATAGTGCAGTCTCCCAAGATCCTTAACAGCAAAAACAGGCCTTAGAGAAGCCACAAGTCGATCTGCAGCAGCGACGGACGAACTGACAAGTATGATGTCATCAACATAGACCAGAATGTACATAGTCACCTCAGGTCGCTGAAGAATGAATAGAGACGTGTCTGCTGTAGACGGTACAAACCCATGTGCATGAAAAGCAGCGCCAAGACGTGCATGCCACGCACGAGGATCCTGCTTCAGACCATAGAGAGCCTTGTCGAGGCGACACAGATGATGTGGCTGAGCAGGGTCAACAAAACCTGGTGGCTGACGCATATATACCTCTTCTTCCAGAACTCCATGAAGAAAGGCATTCTGGACATCGAGCTGACGAAGCGACCATCGTCGAGTAACAGCCAGCGAAAGAAGAACACAAATAGTCATGGGTTTGATAACAGGACTAAACGTATCTTCATAATCAAGGCCACACGTTTGTTTAAACCCCTTGGCAACCAATCTTGCCTTGTACCTCTCAATGGATCCGTCGGCATGTTTCTTCACCTTGAACACCCATTTAGAGTCAATAACATTGACACCAGAGGGAGGTGGAACCAAGCGCTAGGTATTATTCTTTCGAAGAGCATGGATCTCCTGTTCCATAGCAGCGCGCCAGTGTGGACTGCCAAGCGCTGCCTGAAAATGGTGCGGTTCCGCCGTAGGATCAGCCTCAGCACGAGCAACACAGGCCGCAAGCCATGCGACGGTACCATTCGTGCGCTGGAGAGGCTTGAAGATGCCACTCTTGTTACGCGTATGAGGGCGTAGTGTGACAGGCGGCGGAGGTGTCGGAGAAGCCACCGCAGCAGAAGAGCCAACATCGAGGAGCGGCGCGGAAGACACACTAGCGGGCGAGTCTACGGACTCTGCCGAGGGGGATTCCACGGGCGCTGCTGGGCCTAGGGTGGCCGGCGAAGACAGACTGGGCGAGGGCGGCAGCACTGCAGTAGCAGCCGGGCTAGGCGAGGCTGCCGCAGCATCCGCTCCATGTGCATGGGACATGCACGGGCGAGCAGCCGGGCTAGGCGAGGCTGCGGCCTCACCCGATGCGTGTGCATGGGGCACGCACGTACGGGCAGCCGGCTCACCTGATGCATGTGCATAGGGCATGCACGTACGGGCAGCCGGGCTAGGCGAGGCAGCCGGCTCACCCGATCCATGTGCATGGGGCTTGCGCGTGCGGTCGACATCAAGCTCCCCGTCGGGCGACCTAACTGGAGTAACGACTGCAGTTGGCGCAACGGCAACCACGTCATCGTGAAGAAGCTCAAGGCGAGCGCCCCGTCCAGTTCCTGCACCATGGTTAGGCAACAACAGAGGAGAATATGCAGCATCTACAAATTGATCAGGCAAAACTGGAAAGGAGTGCAGCTCGGTAGCGGTAGTATCAGTGGATGGTGAGAGCGTGGAAAAAGGGAAAACAATCTCATCGAACACAACATCACGGGAAATGTAAACACGATTTGTCGGAATGTGAAGACATTTGTAACCTTTGTGAAGAGGACTGTACCCGAGAAACACACACTTCTTAGATCGAAACTCGAGTTTGTGCTTATTGTACGGACGGAGATGCGGCCAACACGCACAACCAAACACTTTGAGGAAGGAGTAATCTGGAGTTTCATGAAACAACACTTCTAGAGGAGACTTCATGTGAAGAAGTCGTGTGGGAATCCTGTTTATCAAAAAACAAGCAGTAACAAAAGCATCGCTCCAGAATCGAAACGGGACAGAGGCATGTGCCAGAAGTGTTAGACCAGTTTCAACTATGTGACGGTGCTTGTGCTCAGCTGCACCGTTCTGATGATGTGTATGAGGACAAGACACATGGTGTGAGATGCCAAGCTTATGAAAGAAGGTGTTAAGATTACGATATTCACCCCCCCCCCCCAATCAGACTGAACATGAATAACTTTGTGCTTAAGCAACCGCTCAACATGTGCTTGAAATTGCATAAAGACATGAAATACATTAGATTTGCGCTTAATAAGATAAATCCAAGTAAAGCAACTGAAAGCATCGATGAAACTGACATAATAGTTGTGACCACTGACAGAAGTTTGGGCATAGCCCCATACATCTGAAAACACAAGTTTGAGAGGAGCCTTGACAACATGACTCGATACAGAAAAAGCCAACTGATGACTCTTCCTTGTTGACAAGCATCACACACTAGAAACTCCTTATTACTTGACTCAACAGGAAGATGATAACGATGAAGGACATGGTGCACAATGGGAGTGGCCGGATGACCAAGGTGAGAATGCCACTGTGAAGACGACACCCGAACACCACTGAAAACTTGAGATACTCGTGGAGATATTCGTGGCATGTCAAGCGCATATAAGCCGTCGCGAGCTCGACCACTAAGTAGAACATCCCTCGTGTCCTTGTCCTTAACAAAAAAATAGAAAGGGTGAAACTCAACAAACACATTGTTGTCAAGAGTTAATTTAGGGACCGAGAGTAAACTACGTGTGACTGAAGGAACATGAAGGACATCAAGAAGACGCAAGGTTTTAGTGGTACACGAAAGAAGAGATGCCTGGCCAACATGTGAGATGGGCATACCTGATCCATTGGCAGTGCGGACCTGATCATGACCGGTGTAGGCTGGCGAGTGGTCAGCTTGTCAACCTGGCTTGTCAAATGGTCCGTGGCGCCTGTGTCCATGTACCAGGCAGGGTCCACAAAATATGAAGGAGTGAACCCAGGCTCTTGCGTAGCGAGAGCGGCCTGCTTCTCGTTACCCTTCCCATTGTTCCCAATGCCAAGGAAGTCACGCTTGAAGCGACGATGGCATCGAGATGCCAAGTGCCCCTCAATGCCGCAGAGCTGATACTCAACGCCACCACCACATGCCTCGTAGTGGAGGCGTTTGCGACCAAACAACGGAGGAGCTGGAGCGGGCGGACGGGGCTGGTTGCCCATGGACGGCGACGGTTTCTGCTTGGCACCACGGGCGCTCCCGCGGTGAGCAGCGTTCGTAGAAGGGCCCTCCATGTAGACTTCGACGGAGCGGCGAGCTACGAGCCTCTGTTGCATGTTGAGGAGGCGCGTGTAGAGGTCACGAGGCGGCCTCAGCGTGTCACGTCCATTGATGTTTTCAACAAGAGAGTCATAGTCCTCATCAAGTCCATTGAGAATGAATGAAGTAAACTCCTCATCACGGAGAGGCTTCCCAATAGATGATAATGTATCAGCCAAACTTTTGACCTTGTTGAAGAAGGCCGTGACGGAGAGATCATTTTTCTTGACCTCACCCAGCTGGTTACGAATGGCAGAAGAACGTGCCAGCGACTGCGAGGAGAAGCTGGAGTCGAGTGTGGCCCATGCATCCCTCGACGTTGCAGCAAAGACCACCATGCCGGCAACGGAGGGAGTGAGTGAGGACTGAATGGCATCCAGAATAACTTGATCCTAAGCAATCCACCGACGATGAGCAGGGTTGGACACCATGACGGAGCCACCAGCGGCCGAGGGCACCGGAATCATGGCCGGGGGACACGACAGCGTACCTCGACATACCCCTCAGGTAATTACTACGCATCAGCGGCAACACCCGAGCGTGGCACAGGAGGTAGTTATCAGCAGAGAGCTTCACCGTCACCAGATGAGCGAAGTGGAACGGTTCTGGTTCAGCCACCGGTGCGGAGAGCTGCGAGTCGTACGTCGGAGGAGCACTGTACGGAGTCAGCGCATTGGCCGACGGAGGCGCACGGTAGTGTTGGTGATGACCGTAGGGCGCCATCGGAGGTACGCCGTAGGGCTGCAGCAATGCGACGTATGACACAGGGGTAGTATAGCGCGTGCCATACGGCACCTCGTAGGGCACCGCGGAGGACGAAGCATACGGCGCCTGCGGGATGTACGACGATGGCGACGGCGCGACGTACGGCGCTGGATATGCGCTGCCGTAGGGCACCTAGGAGCCTGAAGCCGGCGGCGCAGCATGCGATTGGATCCCACCGTAGGGCAACTGCGCCGGGACGCCATAGTGCAATGGCGCGACGTATGGCGCAGCATCGCGGGGCAGCTGGGACGCCAGAGACGGATCGCGATGCGGCTGGGACGCATCACGGGCAGTGCCATAGGGCACCTGGACATGCCCCGCAGGATCATAGGAGTTCGACGCATCACGGGAGAGCGACGCATCTTCACGGGAGAACGACGCATCACGAGCGATGGAGGGATGGATCGCGGGCAATGGGGGCGCTGGCGGGCGCGATCCTGCCACAGCCGGACTGGCCCAGGCGAGGGGAGGAGACGCCATGAACAGCGAGTCCATCGCCAGGGTTAACAGAGGCAGCGCGGCGGCGGAGGCCGACGCAGGCGGCGGAAGAGGAGGCGGAAGCACGGCGCGGATCGAACGCGTCGTCTGATACCATGTTAGAAAACTAGGGTTTGGAACAATGCTCGATACCCTAAGCGGGTACGACTGTCATGTATATATAGGAGAGAACGTACAGGTACATGTATTGTGTTACAACACGTATATCTACAATATACCTAGTCTAACATGGCAGTGGCAATATCGCATATATGGGAAAATAGAAATGCCTACCATAATGGCAAAGCTTTAAATCATCCTCTTGTGTAGTGAGAAAGATCAAAGCTTATGTTGAATTTATCAATATGCATTCTTTTAGTTCGACCACTTCCATTAGACGTGAGACCTTGAAGTCAAACCAAAAATGGTCTCCGCCGCCGGATGGGTCGATGCTCGTCAATATGGATGCAGCGACATTCTCCCAATCTGCAAGAGCGGGTTTTGGTGTGGTAATACGTGATCACCGGGGAAGGGTGCAAGCGGCGAATAAAGGTTACTTTGAACGAATTCAAATTCCTGAAATAGCAGAAGCCATGGCACTTCGTCAAGCTTTAGAGCATCTCCAGCCGTTGGCCCCCAGGGGGCGCCTAAAATCACCGCCTGGGGGTGACCCAACGCAAAAAATGGACCTGGGGGCGAGTTGGCCCCCAGCCGCCGGCCCCAGGGCCGCCCCCAGGCGCGAAAAAAGAAGTTGTATAGCAAATTTAGGCAAAGTTCGACTAAAACACGCCAAATTTCGGCAAACTTGGGCTTTATATTCGCGGATTTAAGTCGAGTAGTCGCCATTACATATAAAAACTAATAAAAAAACTTGCTGAAGGCCGAGAAGTCGCCGTAGTCTCCGCCATCGTCGGCCTTCTCCTCCTTGACTCGGGCGCCCCTGCTGGACCCCTCCCCGGCTGGTGGCGGCGGCGGCGCGTCGTCGTCGTCGTCGCTGTCGTCGATGATGACGACTCCTCCTTCGTCGCGGCCTCGGCGGCGCTGCGCGAAGCGCCGCAGGGCGGCGCACTGGCGCTCCCTCGTCATCTTCAGGGAGTCTTGGCGTGTCCATTCAAGGGCCGCGTCGTCGTCGAGCTCGACCTCGCCGTGCTCCGCCTTCACCGACGCCAGCCCCGACTCCGTCTTCACCGGCGCGAGACCCGACTCTGTCTTCGGCTTAACGAAGCGCGGGGGAGGAGCCGACGAGGAGGCGCGCCGGTCGCCCTCGCTGATGACGATGCCGGTGCTGCGAGTGCGCCGGCCGAGCGGCGCCTCCACCGCGGGCTCGGCCTTGACGCCGAGCAGCGTCGGAGTGCCAGAGGATTGGGACAAAGAGCGCGACGAGGAGGAAGAGGAGGAGGAGCTGAACCTGAAGGAAATATGCCCTAGAGGTAATAATAAAATTATTATTAATTTCCTCATATCATGATAAATGTTTATTATTCATGCTAGAATTGTATTAACCGGAAACATGATACATGTGTGAATACATAGACAAACATATAGTCACTAGTATGCCTCTACTTGACTAGCTCATTAATCAAAGATAGTTATGTTTCCTAACCATAGACATGTGTTGTCATTTGATTAATGGGATCACATCATTAGGAGAATGATGTGATTGACATGACCCATTCCGTTAGCCTAGCACTGATCATTTAGTATATTGCTATTGCTTTCTTCATGACTTATACATGTTCCTCTAACTATGAGATTATGCAACTCCGGTTTACCGAAGGAACACTTTGGGTGCTACCAAACGTCACAACGTAACTGGGTGATTATAAAGGAGTACTACAGGTGTCTCCAAAGGTACATGTTGGGTTGGCGTATTTCGAGATTAGGTTTTGTCACTCCGATTGTCGGAGAGGTATCTCTGGGCCCTCTCGGTAATGCACATCACTATAAGCCTTGCAAGCAATGTGACCAATGAGTTGGTTACGGGATGATGCATTACGTAACGAGTAAAGAGACTTGCCGGTAACGATATTGAACTAGGTATTGAGATACCGACGATCGAATCTCGGGCAAGTAACATACCGATGACAAAGGGAACAACGTATGTTGTTATGCGGTTTGACCAATAAAGATCTTCGTAGAATATGTGGGAGCCAATATGGGCATCCAGGTCTCGCTATTGGTTATTGACTGGAAACATGTTTCCGTCATGTCTAAATAGTTCTCGAACCCGTAGGGTCCGCACGCTTAAGGTTTCGATGACAGTTATATTATGAGTTTATGAGTTTTGATGTACCGAAGGAGTTCGGAGTCCCGGATGAGATTGGGGACATGACGAGGAGTCTCGAAATGGTCGAGACGTAAAGATCGATATATTGTACGACTATATTCGGAGTTCGGAAAGGTTCCGAGTGATTCGGGTATTTTTCGAAGTACCGGAGAGTTACGGGAATTCTCCGGGGAGTATATGGGCCTTATTGGGCCATACGGGAATAGAGGAGAGAGGCCGAAAGGAAGGAGGCGCGCAGCCCCCCTCTGGTCCGAATTGGACAAGGGGTGCGGCCCCCCTTTCCTTCCTCCTCTCCCCCTCTTTCCCCCCTTCTCCTACTCCAACAAGGAAGGAGGGAGTCCTACTCCCGGTGGGAGTAGGACTCCCCTTGGCGCACCCCTCCTAGGCCGGCCGCCCCCTCCCCCCTTGCTCCTTTATATACGGGGGCAGGGGGCACCTCTAGACACAACAACAATTGATCCTTGAGATCTATTAGCCGTGTGCGGTGCCCCCCTCCACCATAGTCCTCCTCGATAATATTGTAGCGGTGCTTAGGCGAAGCCCTGCGACGGTAGAACATCAAGATCGTCACCACGCCGTCGTGCTGACGGAACTCTGCCTCGACACTCGGCTGGATCGGAGTTCGAGGGACGTCATCGAGCTGAACGTGTGCTAGAACTCGGAGGTGCCGTAGTTTCGGTGCTTGATCGGTCGGGCCGTGAAGACGTACGACTACATCAACCGCGTTGTTCTAACGCTTCCGCTTTCGGTATACAAGGGTATGTAGATTACACTCTCCCCTCTTGTTGCTATGCATCACGATGATCTTGCGTATGCGTAGGAAATTTTTGAAATTACTACGTTCCCCAACAGTGGCATCCGAGCCTAGGTTTTATGCGTTGATGTTATATGCACGAGTAGAACACAAGTGAGTTGTGGGCGATACAAGTCATACTGCTTACCAGCATGTCATACTTTGGTTCGGCGGTATTGTGAGATGAAGCGGCCCGGACCGACATTACGCGTATGCTTACGCGATACTGGTTTCACCGTTATGAGCACTTGTGCTTAAAGGTGGCTGGCGGGTGTCTGTCTCTCTCACTTTAGCTGAATCGAGTGTGGTACGCCCGGTCCTTGCGAAGGTTAAAACAGCACCAACTTGACGAACTATCGTTGTGGTTTTGATGCGTAGGTAAGAACGGTTCTTGCTCAGCCCGTAGCAACCATGTAAAATTTGCAACAACAAAGTAGAGGACGTCTAACTTGTTTTTGCAGGGCATGTTGTGATGTGATATGGTCAAGACGTGATGAGATATAAGTTGTTGTATGAGATGATCATGTTTTGTTGAAGTTATCGGCAACTGGCAGAAGCCCTATGGTTGTCTCTTTGTTGCATAAGATGCAAGTGCCAAATAATTGCTTTACTTTATCGCTATACTATAGCAATAGTTACAAGAGCAATAGTTGGCGAGACGACCATGTGATGACACATTGATATAGATCAAGATGATGAAGATCATGGTGTCGTGCCGGTGACGATAGAGATCATGACAGTACTTTGGAGATGGAGATCAAAGGCGCAAGATGATCATGGCCATATCATGTCACATATTTTTGATTGCATATGATGTTTATCTGTTATACATCTTATCTTGATTTGATTGACGGTAGCATTTTAAGATGATCTCTCACTAATTATCAAGAAGTGTTCTCCCTGAGTATGCACCGTTGTGAAAGTTCTTCGTGCTGAGACACCACGTGATGATCGGGTGTGATAGGCTCTACGTTCAAATACAACGGGTGCAAAACAGTTGCACACGCGGAATACTCAGGTTAAACTTGACGAGCCTAGCATATACAGATATGGCCTCGGAACACGGAGACCGAAAGGTCGAGCGTGAATCATATAGTAGATATGATCAACATAGTGATGTTCACCATCGAAACTACTCCATCTCACGTGATGATCGGACATGGTTTAGTTGATTTGGATCACGTGATCACTTAGAAGATTAGAGGGATGTCTATCTAAGTGGGAGTTCTTAAGTAATATGATTAATTGAACTTTAATTTATCATGAACTTAGTCCTGGTAGTATTTTGCAAATTATGTTGTAGATCAATAGCTCACGTTGTTGCTTCCCTATGTTTTATATGTGTTCCTAGAGAAAACTAAGTTGAAAGATGTTAGTAGCAATGATGCGGATTGGATCCGTGATCTAAGGTTTATCCTCATTGCTGCACAGAAGAATTATGTCCTTAATGCACCACTAGGTGACAGACCCATTGCAGGAGCAGATGCAGACGTTATGAACGTTTGGCTAGCTCAATATGATGACTACTTGATAGTTTAGTGCACCATGCTTAACGGCTTAGAATCGGGACTTCAAAAACGTTTTGAACGTCATGGACCATATGAGATGTTCCAGGAATTGAAGTTAATTTTCCAGCAAATACCCGAGTTGAGAGATATGAAGTCTCCAACAAGTTCTATAGCTAAAAGATGGAGGAGAATCGCTCAACTAGTGAGCATGTGCTCAAATTGTCTGGGTACTACAATCGCTTGAATCAAGTGGGAGTTAATCTTCCAGATAAGATAGTGATTGACAGAGTTCTCTAGCCACCATCACCAAGTTAGTAGAACTTTGTGATGAACTATAGTATGCAAGGGATGACGAAAATGATTCCCGAGCTCTTCGTGATGTTGAAATCGACGAAGGTAGAAATCAAGAAAGAGCATCAAGTGTTGATAGTTGATAAGATCACTAGTTTCAAGAAAAGGGCAAAGGGAAAGAAAGGGGAACTTCAAGTAGAATGACAAGCAAGTTGTCACTCCCGTGAAGAAGCCCAAAGCTGGACCAAAGCCTGAAACTGAGTGATTATACTGCAAAGGAAATGGTCACTAGAAACGGAAATGCCCTGAATATTTGGTGGATAAGAAGGATGGCAAAGTGAACAAAGAGTATATTTGATATACATGTTATTGATGTGTACTTTACTAGTGTTTATAGTAGCCCCTGAGTATTTGATACTTGTTCAGTTGCTAAATATTAGTAACTCAAAACAGGAGTTACAGAATAAACAGAGACTAGTTGAAGGTGAAGTGACGATGAGTGTTGGAAGTAGTTCCAAGATTGATATGATCAGCATCGTACACTCCATATACTTTCGAGATTAGTGTAGAACCTAAATAAATGTTATTTGGTGTTTGCGTTGAGCATAAATATGATTAGATCATGTTTGCCGTGACACGATTATTCATCTAAAATGTAGAATAAATTGTTATTCTGTTTACATGAATAAAACCTTCGATGGTCATACACCCAATGAAAATAGTTTGTTGGATCTCGATCATAGTGATACACATATTAACAATATTGATGCCAAAAGATGCAAAGTTAATAATGATAGTGCAATTTATTTGTGGCACTGCCGTTTGGGTCATATCGGTGTAAAGCGCATGAAGAAACTCCATAAAGATGGATTTTTGGAATCACTTGGTTATGAATCATTTGATGCTTGCGAACCGTGCCTTTTGGGCAAGATGACTAAAACTCCGTTCTCCGGAACAATGGAACGAGCTACTGACTTGTTGGAAATAATACATAACGATGTATGTGATCCAATGAGTGTTGATGCTCGTGGCAAGTATCGTTATTTTCTGACCTTCACAAGATGATTTGAGCAGATATGGGTATATCTACTTGATGAAACATAAGTCTGAAATAATTGAAAGGTTCAAAGAATTTCAGAGTGAAGTGAAAAAAATCATCGTAATAAGAAAATAAAGTTTCTGCGATATGATCGCGGAGACGAATATTTGAGTTACGAGTTTGGTCTTCAATTAAAACAATGTGGAATAGTTTCACAGCTCACGCCACCTGGAACACCACAACGTTATGGTGTGTCCGAACATCGTAACCGCACTTTATTGGATATGGTGCGATCTATGATGTCTCTTATTGATTTACCATTATCGTTTTGGGGTTATGCATTAGAGACAGCTGCATTCACGTTAAAAGGGCCCCATCTAAATCTGTTGAGACGACACCGTATGAACTATGGTTTAGCAGTAAACCTAAGTTGTCGTTTCTTAAAGTTTGGAGTTGCGATGCTTATATAAAAATGTTTCAACCTGATAAGCTCGAACCCAAATCGGAGAAGTGCGTCTTCATACAATACCCAAAGGAAACTGTTGGGTACTCCTTCTATCACAAATCCAAAGGCAAAACATTCATTGCTAAGAATGGATCCTTTCTAGAGAAGGAGTTTCTCTCGAAAGAAGTGAGTGGGAGGAAAGTAGAACTTGATGAGGTAATTGTACCTTCTCCCTTATTGGAAAGCAGTTCATCACAGAAATTAGTTCCTGTGATTCCTACACCAATTAGTGAGGAAGCTAATGATGATGATCATGAAACTTCAGATCAAGTTACTACCGAACCTCGTAGATCAACCAGAGTAAGATCCGCACCAGAGTGGTACGGTAATCCCGTTCTGGAAGTCATGTTACTAGACCATGATGAACCTACGAACTATGAAGAAGCGATGGTGAGCCCAGATTCCGAAAATGGCTTGAGGCCATGAAATCTGAGATGGGATCCATATATGAGAACAAAGTATGGACTTTGGTGGACTTGCCCGATGATCGGCAAACCATAGAAAAATAAATGGATCTTCAAGAGGAAGATGGACGTTGATAGTAGTGTTACTATCTACAAAGCTCGACTTGTCGCAAAAAGGTTCTTGACAAGTTCAAGGTGTTGACTACAATGAGATTTTCTCAACTGTAGCGATGCTTGAGTCTGTCCGAATCATGTTAGCAATTGCCACAATTTATGAAATCTGGCAAATGGATGTCAAAAACTGCATTCCTTAATGGTTTTCTTAAAGAAGAGTTGTATATGATGCAACCAGAAGGTTTTGTCGATCCGAAAGGTGCTAACAAAATGTGTAAGCACCAGCGATCCATCAATGGACTGGTGCAAGCATCTCAGAGTTGGAATATACGCTTTGATAAGTTGATCAAAGCATATAGTTTTGTACAGACTTACGGTGAAGCATGTATTTACAAGAAAGTGAGTGGGAGCACTACATCATTTCTGATAAGTATATGTGAATGACATATTGATTGATCGGAAATAATGTAGAATTATTCTGCAAAGCATAAAGGAGTGTTTGAAAGGAGTTCTTTCAAAGAAAGACCTCGGTGAAGCTGCTTACATATTGAGCATCAAGATCTATTGAGATAAATCAAGACGCTTGATAAGTTTTTTCAATAAGTACATACCTTGTCAAGATTTTGAAGTAGTTCAAAATGGAACAGTCAAAGAAAAGTTCTTGCCTGTGTTGCAAAGATGTGAAATTAAGTAAGACTCAAATCCCGACCACGGCAGAAAATAGAAAAGAGAATGAAAGTCATTCCCTATGCCTCAGTCATAGGTTCTATAAAGTATGCTATGCTATGTACCAGACCTATTGTATACCTTGCTCTGAGTTTGGCAAGGGAGTACAATTTTGATCTAAGAGTAGATCACTGGACAACAGTCAAGAATATCCTTAGTGAGGACTAAGAAAATATTTCTCGATAATGGAAGTGATAAAAGAGCTCGTCGTAAAAGTTACAACGATACAAGCTTTTACACCGATCCAGATGACTCTAAGTCTCAATCTGGATACATATTGAAAGTGGGAGCAATTAGCTATAGTAGCTCCATGCAGAGCATTGTAGACATAGAATATTTGCAAAATACATATGGCTCTGAATGTGACAGACCCGTAGACTAAACTTCTCTCACGAGCAAAAACATGATCATACCTTAGTACTTTTTGGGTGTTAATCACATAGCGATGTGAACTAGATTATTGACTCTAGTAAACTCTTTGGGTGTTGATCACATGACGATGTGAACTATGAGTGTTAATCATATACAGATATGAATATTGGTGTTAAATCACATGATGATGTGAATTAGATTATTGACTCTAGTGCAAGTGAGAGACTGAAGGAAAAATGCCCTAGAGGCAATAATAAAATTATTATTTATTTCCTCATATCATGATAAATGTTTATTATTCATGCTAGAATTGTATTAACCGGAAACATGATACATGTGTGAATACATAGACAAACATATAGTCACTAGTATGCCTCTACTTGACTAGCTCATTAATCAAAGATGGTTATGTTTCCTAACCATAGACATGTGTTGTCATTTGATTAATGGGATCACATCATTAGGAGAATGATGTGATTGACATGACCCATTCCGTTAGCCTAGCACTTGATCGTTTAGTATATTTCTATTGCTTTCTTCATGACTTATACATGTTCCTGTAACTATGAGATTATGCAACTCCCGTTTACCGAAGGAACACTTTGGGTGCTACCAAACGTCACAACGTAAATGGGTGATTATAAAGGAGTACTACAGGTGTCTCCAAAGGTACATGTTGGGTTGGCGTATTTCGAGATTAGGTTTTGTCACTCCGATTGTCGGAGAGGTATCTCTGGGCCCTCTCGGTAATGCACATCACTATAAGCCTTGCAAGCAACGTGACCAATGAGTTGGTTACGGGATGATGCATTACGTAACGAGTAAAGAGACTTGCCGGTAACGAGAAAGAACTAGGTATTGAGATACCGACGATCGAATCTCGGGCAAGTAACATACCGATGACAAAGGGAACAACGTATGTTGTTATGCGGTTTGACCGATAAAGATCTTCGTAGAATATGTGGGAGCCAATATGGGCATCCAGGTCCCGCTATTGGTTATTGACTGGAAACATGTTTCGGTCATGTCTACATAGTTCTCGAACCCGTAGGGTCCGCACGCTTAAGGTTTCGATGACAGTTATAATATGAGTTTATGAGTTTTGATGTACCGAAGAAGTTCGGAGTCCCGGATGAGATCGGGGACATGACGAGGAGTCTCGAAATGGTTGAGACGTAAAGATCGATATATTGGACGACTATATTCGGAGTTCGGAAAGGTTCCGAGTGATTCGGATATTTTTCGGAGTACCGGAGAGTTACGGGAATTCGCCGGGGAGTATATGGGCCTTATTGGGCCATACAGGAATAGAGGAGAGAGGCCGAAAGGAAGGAGGCGCGCAGCCCCCCTCTGGTCCGAATTGGACAAGGGGTGCGGCCCCCCTTTCCTTCCTCCTCTCCCCCTCTTTCCCCCCTTCTCCTACTCCAACAAGGAAGGAGGGAGTCCTATTTCCGGTGGGAGTAGGACTCCCCTTGGCGCGCCCCTCCTAGGCCGGCCGCCCCCTCCCCCCTTGCTCCTTTATATACGGGGGCAGGGGGCACCTCTAGACACAACAACAATTGATCCTTGAGATCTATTAGCCGTGTGCGGTGCCCCCCTCCACCATAGTCCTCCTCGATAATATTGTAGCAGTGCTTAGGCGAAGCCCTGCGACGGTAGAACATCAAGATCATCACCACACCGTCGTGCTGACGGAACTCTCCCTCGACACTCGGCTGGATCGGAGTTCGAGGGACGTCATCGAGCTGAACGTGTGCTAGAACTCGGAGGTGCCGTAGTTTTGGTGCTTGATCGGTCGGGCCGTGAAGACGTACGACTACATCAACCGCGTTGTTCTAACGCTTCCGCTTTCGGTCTACAAGGGTATGTAGATTAGACTCTCCCCTCTCGTTGCTATGCATCACCATGATCTTGCGTATGCATAGGAAATTTTTGAAATTACTACGTTCCCCAACAGAACCTCCTTGGCACCCATTGCCCGTCGCGTCGGCGGTGCGCCGGGGCGGCCGCCCTCGCCGGGGGGTACGCCAACGGCGGGTTGTTGCCGCCGTCCAGGTGCGTCATCACGCCCTCAAGCGTGCGCCCGGGGACGCCCCACCACAGGTGGCGTCCCTCGCTGTTCTTCAGGCCGCCGACCACCGGCGCCCCGTTGGTGGACGCCAGCCGCTGCTGCTGGCGGCGCTCGAAGTACGCCGCCCAAGCCTCGTGGTTGTTGGCGGCGTACTGGGGGAGGGAGAGCTCGGGGTCGGTGAGGGAGGCGCGCACGATCTCGACCTTGTCGGGGAAGTAGGATGGTTTGGCCACGGCGTCGGGCAATGGGGGAATGGACACTCCCCCATTGCTGAGCCTCCAGCCCGTCGGCCCGGCGCGCATGTCCGGCCGCGCTGGGATGTTCGCCTGGAACAGGAGCCAGGACTCCTGTTCGCGGAGCGAACGGCAGCCAAAGCCGTTGGCCGCTGCCTCGTCTCCGGGGAAACGCTCGGCCATCGAGAGATGGAGTGGCTGGGGGAGAAGAGCTCGGCGGCGGCGCTCGGGAGAGGTAGCACTCATCAGAGACGAGCGCGGACATATATAGCCGCGCCGCGTCCGTGTGTACGCGTCCGAGGGAGGGGAGGCGTCGGCGCGCCGCCCCGTGACGTGCCGCCCGTGAGGAATCAATGGCAAAGCTGACCGGAGGCAGCCTTGCCATTGGTTCCCCGTGGGAAACCGAGGCGTCGGGAGAAGACGAGGCGGGCGGTGTCGCTGACGCGGCTGGCCCGCGGCGCTTTCGCGCCAAAAACGATTCGCCCGGCGCCCCCCAGCGCGCCGGGTTCGGGTTGGGTTCGCCGGCGCCAATTTCGGTCAGAGCCGGCGAAAAATGGGCCCCTGGGGCGCGACTGGGCCGATTTTTTGGCGCCGGCGGCCGAAAAGTCGCTTGGGGGGCCTTGTTGGGGGCGCGGCTGGAGATGCTCTTAATCCTTGCCAATGACCTTGGCATACGGAACATCATGGTAGTATCTGATTGCCTGTCATTGATCAACAAGGTCAAGGGTTTAGGTTTTGATAGGTCCCCTATTGGAGCCATAGTCCATGATATTAGAAAATGTGCCACAAAGTTTGTATCTTGTACTTTTATTCATGTCAATCATACTTGTAATGAGGCAGCACATGTTCTGGCGAAATCGGCAGAGCATGATGTTTGGTCCTCCTGGATTAATGAGTTCCCTGATGTAATTAGGACCATTATCTGTAATGAACTAATTATGAATGAATGAAAGGGTGTAGCTGTCCATTACCTAAAAAAAAGGGTTAGCCGCGGCACATCCTTGATCGGCACAGTACACGTGCATCATGATACTAGTACTCGAGATGGCATGCCGGTAGCGACAGTGAACGGACCAAGACGGGAACGCCGGCCTGGCTCACTGTCGACGTCCCTCGCGGCCTCAGGTAGTCAGGTTCCAGCTCCCGGACGGCGCTTTCCTTGCTGTCCAGCTGCCGCCGCAGCTTGTCCAACCACCGCGAGGAGGAGCTCCACCAGGATGGCGAGCGCGAGCTGGTATAGCGCGTACGTACAGGAGCAGCGCCCCCACGGCCCTGAAGCACGTCAGCGGGTAGGTTAGGACGAACCGGAACCTGCTCCAGATCGAGGAGCAGGATGATGTACAAGCCCACGACCACGAGCGAGTCTAACCCCGGGTCCCGGTCCGTCTCCTGCAGCCAACGCTGCCCCTCCGAGTCTCCGACAGCAGCCAGCACGTCGTACCACCCCCAAGCGCTTCGTCTTGGCGTCGCTGACCCACCGGTAGACGTGCCTGCAGGTGGCGGTGGCGGGGCGGACACCAACTCCGAGGACGTGAAGGCGGCGCTGACGTCGCGGTCGGACGTGCCGGCGACGGCATGCCTGTCGGTGGGGCTGTTCCTGGCGGAGCGGGCCAAGGAGGCGGACGTGCACGCGTGCACCTACACGCCCGCCCAGGGAGCGGGACCGGCTCGAGGGGAAGAAGAGTATTGACCTACGTGCCCAACGTCAAGCTCTACTTCGACTGATCTTTTTTTTTTTTGCTGTTGTGTTTGCTGCGCTCTGCTTTCTTCTACGCCTGCAGCTGAAGAAGAGTATTGACCTCGTTGAGTGCTTCCTGAATGTGCATCACACCTGATCTCTGCTGTTTTGCTGCGGTTGCTCTTCTCCTGCCTTCGTAGGGGCCCATAGTAGCCGGAAACAGGGTACGGTAGGCAGTCCCTCGATCCCGATTCATCGACCCGGAATCGGATTCGAAAACAAAGTCGGATTCGGTACGATTCGATGAAGATTCGGTGTCCCCGCAGCCTCGATTCAGGTTCCAGGATCAAACAGCCAAAACGCGAGACGTAATTTATTCACGCCGTTGTTTCTTTTCTCAAGGACTCCTGGTTCTTCCTCCAGTCCATTAATTGCAAGGGATCCATTAACAGCAAGGAATGCTGACCGTCAAGGAGTCGTCGATCTTCAAGAACTGCGTTCCTCGACCCATGGTACCGTACCAGGTTCATCGTACCCAAACGGATTGGATCGCGTCTCCGCTATAAAAAAATCGTTCCAGAGATGTATACCCTCGTTGTACCCTATTTTTTTCAGCCACCGAATCTCGTCCCTCGTCCCCGTTCCTCGTTCCCACCGTACCGGAAACATGGCAACTATGTAGGGGCCAACTGACCATGATCCTTAGTATTCAGTTTCAACAAGAATCAAAGTGTCCTGACGCAAGGTGCTATTCCAATCTCCCTAACAAGCGTAGCAGAATGACAAAAATTCCAGATGGATAAATACATGACGATTTTTGCATATGACAATTCTGAAATGATACAACAACAGTGCAGAAGATACACACCAGTAGAATGGAGTGTTACACTTGATACAATACAACAGAAACAAACCTTTGCAAGCGAAGAACAGGCAAGAACGCTCGCATTATGGAGGTACATGAAAACAAGCAGCTATCTACATAACTGAAATTACTACACATCTTCTTGGGATGATGGCTGGTGCCTGGGCACGGTGTTGTTATCTTCCTCCCGCTCCCTGTTAATCTTTAGGATGCCGGCGTGAGTAAGGAGGACCCAGATGTGGGTGAGAAGCTCTCCCCCCTTTGCGAGAAGTTCCATGTGCCCTTTCACATTGTCTGATGGTGCGACGTAGAGAATCTTCTCCGCCCAGAAATCTGCGAGTATCTTCCATCGAACAACACTGCTCAGCGTGCCCTCTAGCTGCTTCCCAAGCTTCATGCCTCTCATGAAGATGCTCCTGTCTTCCTCGTGTTCTTGTAAACGATTCATAGCCTGGTAAATATTTCGGCCGGAAGAAACACCTGAGGATCTTAGAACTTCTTTTGCTTTGCGAGTTACATCAGCCATGGTCAACTTTGTATCTCCGAAGTATCCTGGAAGCAATTCTGGAGCGGAGTTCATCAAGTATGCGCAGTATCTTGACAGGCTGACTGAAACATTTCTGTTGAACTTTGTGTCTTGTTCATTTTCAGATGTCCCATTCAGTTGCTCCCCATCCCCGGTAGGGGGAATCATATTGCAGTACTCAGTGGCGATGCTCCAAATTAACATGATCACTGTTTGAGACTGACCCTGCAAAGCCCAAGAGAACTCTCCAAACACACCATTTCTCCGTAATGACCCTTCTCCATTAGTTGGTGGACCCTCACATGCTATTAGGGACATTGCAATAGCCCGCTTGACTGTTTGCAACATGTTTACTGGGTGACTGTTCCTAGACAAATCAGCGGCCGTGATGTGTGGAATTATCGAGTACTGGCCAATCTTATTTTTCCAGTACCCGAGTATTGTAAATCTGCTAACATAGCCGATAAGCTTCTCGATGAAAGCACTGCGTTGATAACTAGATCTTGTGACATACCTACAAGTAACCGACACCTTGCACCAATCCGAGGCCAAATAAAATGCAGCTTGAAGAATTTCTATGAGCAGGAGTGTGGCCAAAACAAGAAGAGTGATGGTGTCGTCAATCTTTTTTGTGTGCACTTCAATGATAGGGCTGAGTGTCTCGACAGATAGCGTGCTCTGCGCCACAAACGATAAGCAAGTGACAGTGAGAACAATCCTCACAATGAAGAGAAAGAAGAATAGTGCCTCCAACTCAAAGATGATGGCATGCTTAGTAAAGAAGTAGTCATGGCAGAACCCCAGCTCCTTTTCAACAATCCGGAAAGCTCTCTCGTAGTCATCTTCTTTCTGCAGCAAGCCCTTGAAGACAAAATCACGGGTTTCTTCACGGTGTTCCTCGGCGAATGACATCCCGTAGTAGCGCCGCTTCAACAGCTGAAACATGGCATAAGCCAGGCAGGAATCCTTGAGCTCTTTACAGTGGTCCGTAGCTGAGCTGAGGAGCCTGCCTTCACAGTTCCAGATCTGGTCGATGGTGACTTCATCACCAAATCCAAAAATGTGAACAGGGTACTTGTAGCCTCTCATGCTGGCAGGGTCGAACCCATCACCATCATTGGCACCAGTAGGCGGGTTCTTCATGTGCTCGGCGATTATTTTGGCACCGAAATGGCCAAGGTCAACCAACACGCACGCAAGCTCTCTACCAAAGATTCCCGTAAGCAGAGCAATACCACCAAGAAAAGAAACGAAACTTGCCGGAGACTTGAGAAACTCGAAGTAGCGCGACGGCGAAAAACTGTCGTGTAATTGGTGGAAATACCCTGCCATGCTGATGCTGTAGGGAAGGAGTAGCCAACAGATTAACAGAGTGTAGATGAAATACTGGTAAGTGTTGAAGGAAGTCCGCTTCCACTGCCGGTTGTCACTGAGCTCGTAGACCTTGACGGCGTTGGTGCACCCAGCGGCCATCAGCAGTGAGACGGCCCAGATGGGGTACATGACGTTCTTCACCGGAGAGGACTGCATCAAGCCCAGGGTGTAGGCGATGGCTGGGAACGACACGGTATAGGTCACCCAGGTGCCAGCTTGGACCAGGAAGCTGGTCGACTGCCGCCTGAAGGAACCGAGGATGAGCTGCAGGAGCAGCAGCAGTATGATCCCCGACGTGAAAGCCTCCGCCTGGTGGATGGTTCTCCGCGGGTTATTCAGCAAGGAGCAGAGAGCCTCCATCGCAGCTGTTATGTTGATGGCTTCTTGCTGCTCCATCCCACACAACTCCTTCATCCTCGATAAGAACTCTTTGTGCAGCTTAATTTGCTACGGTGGTGCGTCGCTCTTGGCTTTGGATCAAAGGGGATCGCTGCTAGCTCGCTAGGAAGTTGGCTCCTTACCATCTGCTTTGGATCTGAACTTAATTGTCCTCGGACAGAAGAAATCTATGTTGCGTCTACTGTTGTTACTTACTACTCGTAAGTAGTGGTTGTCTCTTCAGCGCCAAACAGATGCCAACTGGATCTGTTCGACTGTCATTTTGAGACGATACAAATACAACAAGACAAGGATATTTTGCCTCTTGAATGTAACTCTATAATTTTGGAATAAAACTCTCCCCCCCCCCCAAAAGAAATTGTCAACAAAAAGGTTATATGTCACAAAAAAAATACCATTGGATTCACATTCAAGATAAATTTTCAGAGGAGTAACTTCTCCGGCATATTATCTTTAAACTAAATTATTATGGTCAATTCTTTGAAAATGTGTGCGAGCCTTACAAACCAGGATGGAGGGAGTAGATTTTTTAGAGGAATTCATAGGAGTTAGTAATGCTATATCATGTCAACTTGCAAAACACTAAAAGATATGATCATCTATGACATACACAAAAGGGACCAAATTCAAATGAATAGCGTTTTTGAATACCATGCACATGATATAAATTCATCTCTCTTTTATACTCCCTCAATTCCAAAATAGATGACTCAATTTTGTACTAACTTTAGTACAAAGTTAGTATAAAGTTGGGTCATCTATTTTAGAACGGAGAGAGTATATCACATCTAGTCTTGAAGACGCACATCATACAAACTCTAAAATTAGAGAATGGATAAGACAGATTATGAGTCGTCTCCAAACTACATTTCGGCTATAATAATCCTACCATAAAGAATAACAAAGGGGGTCGCTATTAGCTTGGTAGGAAGTTAGCTCTTGATTAACTGCTTCGGTTTCAAAATTAATTGCTTTCGTCCAGAAGAATATATGTTGTGTCTACTGTTGTTATATTGTAGTTGTTGTTCTCTCTTCAGCGCCAAATTGACCAACTGGATCTGTTCGTCTGTGTCTTTGAAACGATACAAATACAACAAGACAAGGATATTTCACAAGGTGTTCCATCTGTTTCCAGGTAACCACTCCTTCTGTGCCAAGTAAAGATAGAGAGTGTATTTTTGTGCAGCTAGTTGCCCATGTGATCCAAATCCCTTCCCCTGCATTTTATTATTATTATTATTTTCAAAAAATGTGAAGCTCTCTCTCTCTCTCTCTCTCTGGATTTATAAGGCTGCATGCATTTAAAAATAAAATTACCCATTAATTTGGTCAACCAAAGTACCTCCCCGTTCACAAATATAAGATGTTTTTAACTCTTTTGTAAATCGGATGTATATAGATTATAGACATGTTTTAGTGTGTTTGTTCGCTCATTTGAGTCCGTATATAGACCATATTCAAAATATCCTAAACATCTTATATTTGTGAACGACGGGACTAGTTGTACGCCAGAGAAAACATCATCAAATTCATATTCAAGAGAAATTTTCAGTGGTATAATTTTTCTGGCATATTACTATATTAACTAAAATGTGGTCAATTTTTGGAAAATGCGTGCGTGCCTTGCAAACCAGGATGGAGGGAGTAGATATGTTTCGAGGAATTCATAAAAGTTAGTAATGATATATGATGAGGACTTGTGAAACACTAAAACACATGATTATTCATGACCTATGCAAAAGGGACCAAATTCAAATAAATAGTGCTTGTAAAAACCATGTACCCTCAGCACTAACCCTTGTGGATCCTGTTATGTGTGTGAACTTGGTGTGTGTGGGTTTGCGTGTGTGTGTGAACCTTGTGGATTGTTGGCTTGGGCATGTGCTTTATAATATAAAGCGGGGCGAAAGCCTTTTTCGGTAAAAACCATGTACATGATAATAAATTCATCTTTATTTTGTACTATATCACATGAAGTCTTGATGGTGTACATTATACTGCATGTTACTTCCATAATTATTTCATACAGTATATTTTTACAAATCTAAAAGTAGAAAATGGACGTGAGAGAATATGAATTGTGTCGAAGTTACAATCCGGCTATAATATTCCTATCATAAACAATTATAAAGAGGGGCGGGGGTGCTGTTAGCTTGCTAGGAAGTTAGCTCCTGACCAACTGTTTTTGTTCCAAATTTAACTGTTTTTGCCTTGCAAAAAGGAAAATTTAATTGCTTTCGGCAAGAAGAAATATATGTTATGTCTATTGTTGTCATGCAGTAGTAGTGGTTGTCTCTTCAGTGCCAAACAGACCCATTGTATCTGCTCGACTGTCTGCCTGAGATGATACAAACACAACAACACAAGGATATTTTACAATGTCTTTCATCTGTTTTTAGGTAACTACTCCAGCTTCCATGCCAAGTAAAGATAGAGAGTGGTTTTTGTGCAACTAGTTGCCGGTGCAATCCATATCCCCTCTGCTCCAAAATTTTTAAAACTTTTTCTTTTTTTCCAAAAAGTGAAGTAATTGATACTATCTCTATCCTGATTTATAAGGTTGGACGCATTTAAAAACAAAATTACCCATTAATTTGTTCAACAAAATAGTTATATGTAACAAAAAATATCATTACATTCACACTCAAGAGAAATTTTCAGTGGTATAATTTCTCTAGAAGATTATTCTATTAACTAAATTACGGCCATTTTTAAAAATGCTTGCAAGTCTACACAAACCAGGATGGGGGGAGTAGATTTTTCTAGAGAAATCCATATAAGTTAGTCATTCTATATCACTAAAAATATATGATCATCTGTGACCTGCGCAAAAGGTATCAAATTTAAATGAATAGTACATACATGTGGTTGCATGGTTAGAAAGACAGTGGTATACCCCGTCCATCAAGGTTTAAGTTCTAAACTTAATATTTGTGCTTGTATTTTCTTGGTCGCCTTTGCCTGTGCTCGTCGCCGCAGAGAACACATTTGGCATCGCCTTTTTTTTCGAAAAGGGGGGACTCCCCGGCCTCTGCATCAGAACGATGCATACGGCCACCTTTATAGCTAAGCAAATAGGTTCAACAAAGTCTTACAGTCTGAAACAAAGTAACGACAAGCTCACAAAGAGCCACAACGCCAAAAACAAAAAGCCAAAAGGCCACAACCGGCTAGCATAACAAAGATAGGAAAACTAGTCACCTATCCTATTACATGACCGCCATCCAAACCGGTTGAAGATATCCCGTGCTACCATCTCCCACCAGATAGATCCAGTAACCAAACGCTCCCTGGCCTCCGTCGGAGTGAGTAACGACCACATACGGATTGGCGCAGTGGCTCGGAATATAACCTGCAAAAAATGAATATTTGTTGTTCTGTTAAAAGCCAAATCATTTCTGTAGTTCCAAATTGCCCACAACAAAGCACATACTCCTACATGAATGTGTCTAGCTGTTTCGGACTCTATCCCAACAAGCCACGTTCCAAATAACGTACTGACAAAATCCGAAGGAGTAATGTTAAAGGCAATGTGCACCGTCTGCCACAAAATTTTGGCCAACAGGCAATCAAAGAAAAGGTGTTTGATGGTTTCATCTCGATCACAAAAACTACACCTAGTAGATCCTGTCCAGTTGCGCTTTACCAAGTTATCCTTTGTTAATATGACTTGTTTATGTACAAACCACATAAACACTTTAATTTTCAAAGGAATTTTGACTTTTCAAACATATTCGGAACTAGGAATGGCGCTAGAGTTGATGACATCGATATACATCGATATAACTGTGAACTCTTCAAACCTAGTAAGCTTCCAGCACAATTGATCGGACTCATGAGATAGCTGAACCTTCATCAGTCTACTCACCAGATGAAGCCACGCTTCCCACCGGTTGCCAACTAGCGTCCTTCTAAATTGAATAATAAGGGGGGTGGACTGCATAATCGTTGCAACAAAAGCATCACGTCGTTGAACAATACTATACAGGGACGGATACTGAAGCGCGAGCGGCGTTTCATCAATCCAAGTATCCTCCCAGAAGCGCGTGGTAGTGCCATTACCGACTATAAACTTTGTCCTATTAAAGAAGGCTGCTTTGACTCTCATAAGCCCCTTCCAAAAAGGCGAGTCCGTCGGTCTCACTGTCACCTGGGACAAAGTTTTGGACTGCAGATACTTACTACGGAGAATCTGCTCCCACGTGGCCTCAGTCTCATCTGATAACTTATACAACCACTTACTAAGAAGACATATGTTCTTGACTTCAAGATTCTCAATGCCAAGACCCCCTGGTCCTTTGGTCGACAGATGATATCCCATTTTGCGAGTCTGTATTTTCTCTTTAGTTCATCACTCTGCCAGAAGAATCGGGATCGATAGAAGTCCAACCTTTTCCTAACACCAACTGGTACTTCGAAGAAGGACAAGAGAAACATAGGTATACTCGTTGATACGTCTCCAACGTATCTATAATTTATGAAGCATTCATGCTATTATATTATCTGTTTTGGATGTTTATGGGCTTTACTAAGCACTTTTATATCATTTTTGGGACTAACCTATTAACCGGAGGCCCAACCCATATTGTTGTTTTCTTGAATATTTCAGTGTTTCGAAGAAAAGGAATATCAAACGGAGTCCAAACGGAATGAAACCTTTGGGAAAGTTATTTTTGAAACGGAAGCAATCCAGGGGACTTGGAGTGCACGTAAGGGAAGCTTCGAGGTGGCCAACAGGCAACGAGGCGCGCCCACCTCCCCTCGGCGCGCCCCCACCCTCATGGGCCCCTCGTGGCTCCCCCGACCGACTTCTTTCGCCTATATATGTCCATATACCCTAAAAACATCGAGGAACACAATAGATCAGGAGTTCCACCGCCGCAAGCCTCTGTAGCCACCAAAAACCAATCGGGACCCTGTTCCGGCACCCTGCCGGAGGGAGGATCCCTCACCAGTGGCCATCTTCATCATCCCGGCGCTCTCTATGACGAGGAGGGAGTAGTTCACCCTCGGGGCTGAGGGTATGTACCAGTAGCTATGTGTTTGATCTCTCTCTCTCTCTCTCTCTCTCTCTCTCTCTCTCTCTCTCTCTCTTGTGTTCTTGAGGTGATACGATCTTGATGTATCACGAGCTTTGCTATTATAGTTGGATCTTATGATGTTTCTCCCCCTCTACGTTCTTGTGATGAATTGAGTTTTCCCCTTGAAGTTGTCTTGTCGGGTTGAGTCTTTAAGGATTTGAGAACACTTGATGTATGTCTTGTCGTGCTTATCTATGGTGACAATGGAATATTCACGTGATCTACTTGATGTATGTTTTGGTGATCAACTTGCGGGTTCAATGAATTTTTGCATAGGGGTTGGCACCCGTTTTCGTCTTGACTCTCCGGTAGAAACTTTGGGGCACTCTTTGAAGTACTTTGTGTTGGTTGAATAGATGAATCTGAGATTGTGTGATGCATATCGTATAATCATGCCCACAGATACTTGAGGTGACATTGGAGTATCTAGGTGACATTAGGGTTTTGGTTGATTTGTGTCTTAAGGTGTTATTCTAGTACGAACTCTAGGATAGATCGAATGGAGAAAGAATAGCTTTGTGTTATTTTACTACGGACTCTTGAATAGATCTATCAGAAAGAATAACTTTGAGGTGGTTCGTACCCTACCATAATCTCTTCATTCGTTCTCCGCTATTAGTAACTTTGGAGTGACTCTTTGTTGCATGTTGGGGGATAGTTATACGATCCAATTATGTTATTATTGTTGAGAGAACTTGCACTTGTGAAAGTATGAACCCTAGGCCTTGTTTCCTAGCATTGCAATACCATTTACGCTCACTTTTATCTCTTGCTACCTTGCTGTTTTTATATTTTCAGATTACAATTACCCATATCTACCATCCATATTGCACTTGTATCACCATCTCTTCGCCGAACTAGTGCACCTATACAATTTACCATTGTATTGGGTGTGTTGGGGACACAAGAGACTCTTTATTATTTGATTGCAGGGTTGTTTGAGAGAGACCATCTTCATCCAACGCCTCCCACGGATTGATAAACCTTAGGCCATCCACTTGAGGGAAATTTGCTACTGCCCTACAAACCTCTGCACTTGGAGGCCCAACAACGTCTACAAGAAGAAGGTTGCGTAGCAGACATCAAGTTCTTTTCTGGCGTCGTTGCAGGGGAGGTGAGTGATTGAAGGTATATCTTTAGATCTTGCAATCGAATCTTTTTGTTTCCTATTTTATCACTAGTTTAGTTTATAAAAGAAAACTACCAAAAAAATGGATTTGAGTTTGCCTCATACGCTTCATCTGTTTAATATCTTTCGTGAGAATGATGGAAAAGAAAATTGTGCTCAAGTGCTAGAAGAAGAAGTCTATAAAGTGTTTGGTACTAGATCTTTATGTGATGAGCATGATTGCAATTTTGTTAGTATGAATTCCTTGAATATCCATGATGCTAATGATATTCAAAGCCACAATCTTGGGGATGCTATGTTTGATGAAGATGATATGTTTAGTCCCCCAAGTTTTGATGAGAATATTTATTATGATGAAAGCATGCCTCCTATTTATGATGATTATATTGATGAAAGTGGGTTTGGAAGAGTGTGAACTCTAGAAAGTAATAATTCCACTATTTTGGAGGATGTTAATATTATTGTGATAATTATGAAAGCGGATTTGGTGAGGTCATGACTTTATTTAGTGATGAATCCACTATTTCGGAAGAGGTTCCAATTGATTATGAGAACAAAGCTGCTATCTATGATGATTATTGTGATGACTTGTATGCTATTAAGAATAATGATAACCATGAAACTTGTCATCATGATTTTAGTTTTCAATTGGATTATGCTTCACATGATCGTTATTTTGTTGAGTTTGCTCCCACCACTATTCCGAATGAGAAGAATTTTGCTTATGTGGAGAGTAGTAAATTTTCTATGTAAGTAGATCATGAAAAGAATGGTTTAGGTGCTGGTTATATTGTTGAATTCATTCATGATGATACTAAAAATTATTATGAGGGAGCAACATATGCTTGTAGGAATTGCAGTAATATCAAGTTTCCTCTCTATGTGTTGAAAATCTTGAAACTATGCTTGTTTTACCTTCCTATGCTAGTTGATTATTGTTCCCATAACTTGTTTGCTCACAAAATCCCTATGCATAGGAAGTGGGTTAGACTTAAATTTGCTAGTCATATTCTTCATGATGCTCTCTTTATGTTTCAATTCTTATCTTTTATGTGAGCATCATTGAAATCATCATGCCTAGCTAAAAGGCATTAAAGAAAAGCGCTTGTTGGGAGACAACCCATTATTTAATCTTACTGTTTTTGTGTGTTCACATGATTATGCTACTGTAGTAATCATGTTTTATAGCTTTTGTTTCAATAAAGTGCCAAGCAAGACCTTTAGGATAGCTTACGGTGATAGTTGTGTTGATCCTGCTGAAAACCAGAAACTTTTTCACCCAGTAAATTAGTTTTCATAATTCACAGAAACGTGATTTTGATCTGATTATTTTTGCTCTAGATTGGTACACAAATTTCTTAGGGCTTCCTAATTTCGTAGGATTTTTGGAGTTACATAAGTATAAGTTTGATACAGATTACTACAGATTGTTCTGTTTTTGACAGATTCTGTTCTCCGTGTGTTGTTTGCTTATTTTGATGAATCTATGAGTAGTATAAGAGGGTATGAACCATAGAGAAGTTGGAATACAGTATATATTACACCAATATGAATTTAGAATGAGTTCATAATAGTACCTAAGTGGTGATTAATTTTTTATACTAACGGAGCTTACGAGTTTTCTGTTGAGTTTTGTGTTGTGAAGTTTTCAAGTTTTGGGTAAAGATTCGATGGACTATGGAATAAGGAGTGGCAATAGCCTAAACTTGGGGATGCCCATGGCACGCCAAGATATTGAAGGATAACCAAAAGCCTAAGCTTGGGGATGCCCCGGAAGGCATCCTCTCTTTCGTCTCCGTCTATCGGTAACTTTACTTGGAGCTATATTTTTATTCACCACATGATATGTGTTTTGCTTGGAGCGTCATGTTGTTTTAATTTGTTTTGCTTGCTGTTTGAATAAAATACCAAGATTTGAAATTCTTAAATGAGAGAGAGTCTTCACATAGTTACATAATTATTTAACTACTCATTGATCTTCACTTATATCTTTTTGGAGTAGTTTGTCATTTACTCGTGTGCTTCACTTATATCCTATGAGTAAATGGTTGAATGAGTTGAATGTCATAAATCTGAAATTATATATGTTTCACATGTTTACCCCGTTGGGAGTAATGACTTCACATCTAAGAAGTAGAGGTAGTAAATTTATTAAAGGTTAGCAAGCATTGTATTGGTCACTTGAACAATTCATGAAAGAATATTTAAGAAAGAGAAATTTCACATATAAATATACTATCTTAGACATCTTCTATGATTGTGAGCCCCATTAATTATTTTCAAACCTAAGAAAATTAGTTGGAGTTGGACAAGGAAGACAACGTAATGAGTTATGCTTGGGTGTATTTGTATAGAAGTTATATTGTTATAGATCCTCCAACATGTGTTGCTTGCTTTTTAGAATCCTTTGCTAGCCAAAATATCTGTACTAAGCGGGAATACTGCTTGTGCATCCAAATTCCTTGAACCAAGTTTCTTCCATGAGTGTCCACCATACCTACCTATATGCGGTATTTACCTGCCGTTCCAAGTAAATTTGCATGTGCTAAACTCTAAACCTTCAAATAATAATCTGTTTTGTATGCCCGAATCGCTCATGTAGTGACTAGGGGCTGTCAGTATCTTCCATGCTAGGTGGGTTATTCTCACGATGAGTGGACTCCGCTCATCATTCACGAGAAAAATGGCTGGTAACCAGGATGCCCAGTCCCATGATCAAAAGATCAAAATCAAATCAAAAAATAATTGCAAACAAAACTCCCCCAGGATTGATGTTAGTTGGAGGCACCCGTTGTTTCGGGCAAGCCATGGATTGATGATTGTTGGTGGAGTGGAAGTAAAAACTTTACCATTCTGTTTGGGAACCGCCTATAATGTATGTAGTATGGAAGATATTGGGAACTCTTGGTTGTTATGTTGACAATGAAAGCATACCTATCAAAATTATTTTCATCTCTATTTCAAAATCGAGCTCTGGCACCTCTGCAAATCCCTGCTTCCCTCTGCGAAGGGCCTATCTTTTACTTTTATGCAAGAGTCAGTAGTATTCCTTCTCATTCTTACCTACTCTTTAGTTGGCAAGCATCATGTGTTGGGGAAAGATCTAAGCATATATGGCCATGCAAATATATTTGATCATGAATTATTGTTGTTGACAATTATCTACATGATAAGTGAGTTGGGAGGCGAAACACTAAGCCCCTATCTTTCTCTGTGTTCGATGGATGCTATTTGTTCTAAGAATATGCTTTGAGTGGTAGCAATCATGGAAGACTATATGATAGTTGAGTATGTGGAGTTTGCTAAATCAAAGCCATGACATAGACCCTTCCTGAAAATAAGATGAATTGTAATCGTATGATGACTGGGAATGAAGTTTGCTAGTTTTCAAGAAAGTTTATGGTCTATGCTTTAACATGTGACTAGCATGTTACTTGACATTGAGAAGTTTTATGAGATGAAGTACTGTTATGACATATAATCATGCTAGAAAAGGTGATTGAAATTATCATTGATCAAACTTGTGCACCTGCTAGCATTCACACTTCATAAATTCTTTCTTTTATCATTTACCTACTCGAGGACAAGCAGGAATTAAGCTTGGGGATGCTGATACGTCTCCAACGTATCTATAATTTATGAAGCATTCATGCTATTATATTATCTGTTTTGGATGTTTATGGGCTTTACTAAGCACTTTTATATTATTTTTGGGACTAAACTATTAACCGGAGGCCCAACCCATATTGTTGTTTTCTTGCCTATTTCAGTGTTTCGAAGAAAAGGAATATCAAACGAAGTCCAAACGGAATGAAACCTTCGGGAAAGTTATTTTTGGAACGGAAGCAATCCAGGGGACTTGGAGTGCACGCAAGGGAAGCTTCGAGGTGGCCACGAGCCAGGGAGGTGCGTCCCCCACCCTCGTGGGCCCCTCGTGGGCCCCTCGTGGCTCCCCCGACCGACTTCTTTCGCCTATATATGTCCATATACCCTAAAAACATCGAGGAACACAATAGATCGGGAGTTCCGCCACCGCAAGCCTTTGTAGCCAACCAATCGGGACCCTGTTCTGACACCCTGCCGGAGGGGGGATCCCTCATCGGTGGCCATCTTCATCATCTCGGCGCTCTCCATGACGAGGAGGGAGTAGTTCACCCTCAAGGCTGAGGGTATGTACTAGTAGCTATGCGTTTGATCTCTCTCTCTCTCTCTCTCATGTTCTTGACGTGATACGATCTTGATGTATCGTGAGCTTTGCTATTATAGTTGGATCTTATGATGTTTCTCCCCCTCTACTCTCTTCTGATGAATTGAGTTTTCCCCTTGAAGTTGTCTTTTCGGATTGAGTCTTTAAGGATTTGAGAACACTTGATGTATGTCTTGCCGTGCTTATCTGTGGTGACAATGGGATATTCACGTGATCTACTTGATGTATGTTTTGGTGATCAACTTGCGGGTGCAACGAACTTATGCATGGGGGTTGGCACACGTTTTCGTCTTGACTCTCCGGTAGAAACTTTGGGGCACTCTTTGAAGTACTTTGTGTTGGTTGAATAGATCAATCTGAGATTGTGTGATGCATATCGTATAATCATGCCCACGGATACTTGAGGTGACATTAGGGTTTTGGTTGATTTGTGTCTTAAGGTGTTATTCTAGTATGAACTCTAGGATAGATCGAACGGAAAGAATAGCTTCGTGTTATTTTACTACGGACTCTTGAATAGATCGATCAGAAAGAATAACTTTGAGGTGGTTTCGTACCCTACCATAATCTCTTCGTTTGTTCTCCGCTATTAGTGACTTTGGAGTTACTCTTTGTTGCATGTTGAGGGATAGTTATATGATCCAATTATGTTATTATTGTTGAGGGAACTTGCACTAGTGAAAGTATGAACCCTAGGCCTTGTTTCCTAGCATTGCAGTACCATTTACGCTCACTTTTATCTCTTGCTACCTAGCTGTTTTTATATTTTCAGATTACAATTACCCATATCTACCATCCATATTGCACTTGTATCACCATCTCTTCGCCGAACTAGTGCACCTATACAATTTACCATTGTATTGGGTGTGTTGGGGACATAAGAGACTCTTTATTATTTGGTTGCAGGGTTGTTTGAGAGAGACCATCTTCATCCTACGCCTCCCATGGATTGATAAACCTTAGGTCATACACTTGAGGGAAATTTGCTACTGTCCTACAAACCTCTGCACTTGGAGGCCCAACAACATCTACAAGAAGAAGGTTGCGTAGTAGACATCACTCATGAGCACCGAATTAATAAGAATCAATCAGCCTCCGTATGAAATGAGTTTGCCCTTCCAGCAACTCAGTTTCTTCTCAAACCGATCCTCGATACACTTCCATTCTCTGTTTGTCAGCTTATGATGGTGAATGGGTATACCTAAGTACGTGAAAGGTAATGTCCCCAATTCGCATCCAAACAATTGCCTATAAGCCTCTTGTTCCTCATTGGCCACCAAAATAGAACAACTCGCTTTTATGAAAGTTAATCTTCAATCCGGTCAATTGTTCAAATAAGCATAACATGAGCTTCATATTTCTCGCTTTTGCCAAGTCGTGCTCCATAAAGATGATCGTATCATCGCGTACTGCAGGATGGACACACCTTCATCAACTAGATGAGGAACCAAGCCACCCACCTGACCGGCCTCCTTTGCCCTACCTATCAAAATTGCCAACATATCAACCACAATGTTGAGCAGAATAGGAGACATTGGATCACCTTGTTTCAGCCCCTTGTGTGTCTGGAAATAATAACCTATGTCATCATTCACTTTAATTCCAACACTCCCTTTTTGCGTGAAAGATTCTACCTGGCATCACCAGGCTTCATCAAAACCCTTCATGCGTAAGGCCTATTGAAGGAAAGGCCATTTGACTTTATCGTACGCTTTCTCGAAATCCGCCTTGAAAACAACTCCATCTAGTTTTTTTGTGTGAATCTCGTGGAGCGTTTCATGAAGGACCACAACCCCTTCTAGGATGTTCCTGTCCGGCATGAAAGCAGTTTGGGAATGCTGCACCACAGAATGCGCAACCTGCGTGAGCCTATTAGTCCCGACCTTGGTAAATTTTTTGAAACTAACATTAAGAAGACAGATGGGCCTGGATTGCTCAATTCTCACAACCTCTGTTTTCTTAGGAAGCAGGGTTATCGTTCCAAAATTAAGTTGAAAAAGTTGAAGCTGTCTAGAGAATAAATCATGGAACAACGGCAACAAGTCCCCCTTAATAATATGCCAACACTTCTTATAGAACTCTGCCGGAAATCCATCCGGGCCGGGAGCCTTGTTATTTTTCATCTGTGAGATGGCCTCAAACACCTCTTTCTCAGAAAAAGGAGTAGCCAAAATATCATTCTCAACAGCAGTAAGTTGAGAAATATCCTCAATCCTAGACTCATCCAGAGAAACATAGTTATCCTCTGGAGGCCCAAACAACTGCTTGTAATACTCGGTAATGTATAATTTTAGGTTCTCTTGTCCTAAAATCGTTCCTTCATCTTGTTCAAGCTGAAAGATCCTCTTCTTTCTGTGTTTGCCATTGGCGATCATGTGAAAGAATTAAGTGTTCGCGTCCCCCTGGACAACTCGTCGGACCTTGGCCCGCAGCACCCACTTTAATTCCTCTTCACGAAGAAGCTCTTTCAATCTCATCTCCACGTCAAGCTTGGCATGAAGCTCCGAGGCCGGCAGAACCGTGGTCTCTGCTTTTACATCTAGGGACAGAATAAGGGTAAGGGGCCTTTCCTTTTCGACCTTATAAATCCCACTAAGATGCTTAGCCTACCCACGTAGGAAACTTCTCAAGTGCCTGATCTTATTCTACCAATGCTCAAGCGCATTCCTACCTCCTGCATCCTTAGCCCATTCTCTGGCTACGAGATCAAAGAAGCCGTCTCGTTCAAACCAAGCCAGCTCGAACGAAAACGAGTTTTTGTTTCCCAAGTGGGTAGCCTCACCAGAGTCTACAAATAAAGGTGTGTGTTCAGAAATACCACGGGAAAGTGCTTGAACTGTTACGAAGGGAAACTTCTGTTCCCATTCGATGCTAGCCAGTACTCGATCCAACTTCTCAAACGTCGGATTTGGCAACGCGTTAGCCCAGGTGAACTTTCTTCCCGAAAGCTCTATCTCTCTCAGATCCAAGCTTTCAATGATAGTATTAAACATAAACGACCATCTCCCGTCAAAGTTATCATTGTTCTTCTCCTCACGCCTTCTAATAATGTTGAAATCACCCCCCACCAGGATTGGAAGCTGCTCAGAGCCGCAAATCCTAACCAGATCAACAAAGAACCCAGGTTTGAGTTCGGGCTGTGCAGCACCATATACCGCCAACAGAGCCCAATTAAACCCGTCGGCCTTCGACCGCACCCGAAACTTAACTGCAAAGTCTCCCATCACCACACTTCAGACTTCTAGCAAATTGCATCTAACTCCGAGTAAGATCCCACCCGATCTTCCTCTCAGTGGCAGACAATGCCAGTCAAAATCAATACCTCCTGATAAAGTATTGAGAAATTATGGCGAAAAATTATCTCTACTAGTTTCCGACAATGCGATAAAATCCAGCCTATGCTCGATAGACGCCTCTACAAGAAACCTTCTTTTAGCCAAGTCTTTCAGACCTCTGCTAGTCCAAAAGATTCCTTTCATATTTCGTCATGAATTTTTTTAGCCATACGGATCCTAGCACTCCTACGCACTGCGGAAGCCGGGTAGATCTTCCGCTTCCACTTGCGTTTAGGTTTGTTCTGACTCTCCAGCCGTTCCTCACAACTAGGCTCGGAGGATCTAACCATGACATTCTCAGATGTATCATCCTCCTCCTCAGACTCAAGGAGGGGTGGTACAAGATCCGCACAAAAATTATCGAGCACCCTGCCCCCCAAAGCATCAAAATCGGAATCATTCATGGGTTTAACCGCTGCTAAGTTACGAGTCATCTCTAAAGCCCGCTCCGCCTCTAAATCCAGGATATCATTGACGGAATTTGAAATTTCACTATCATTACTACTTAGTGAAACTCCTAATTGGATTGCATTACTAATAATCTCATCATTAGAAAAAATGCAAAATGGAATTAGAGGTATTAACCGACATACCAGTAGTGACCTCAACGTCACGAAGCTTGGCCGCCCTCATGGCGCACCGCTGCTGTATGTCGTCCACCTCTAGATGATCCTGGAGACGGCAGATCAACCGTCGCCCCTCAAAGACCGGATCCGGAATCCCTCCAAATGCAATAACCTCCTCCCGTGTGACCCTGCTCGGGGTGGGGCCTCCTGCCTCACCCCAAACACGCAGCCGGTCGGCCTCCGTCGACGAAACAACGGGAACGCCTGAAAGTGGTGGGGCGCTCGACGGTGCCGCCAACGTCGGTCGCGCCCCACGGCAAAGAGTCGGAGACGTACTGAGGGAGGGGAGTGCGTGGGCCACCTGCCCGTACTCCCCACCCACCCTGACCCTCTGGCAAGAGGGGCTCACCGGCGCCACAGGAGGGGCGGCCACCCTAGGTGCCCCAGGGGAAGAGGGCGTCGAGGCCACCTGCCCTGAGCCCCCTCCAGAAGGCAGAATCGCCACCTGCAGCTCCGGTACCGCGAGAGGAGAAGAGGGTGCCGAGGCCACCTGCCCCGGACCCCCTCCCAAAGGTAAGACCTCCAACACCGAAACCTCGACCATCGTGAGAGGAGAAGAGGGCGCCAAGGCCACCTGCCCCGAGCCCCCTCCAGAAGGCGGAACCGCCACCTGCAGCTCCGGCTCCGAGAGAGGAGAAGAGGGTGCTGAGGCCACCTGCCCCGGACCCCCTCCCAAAGGTAAGACCTCCACCACCGGAACCTCGTCCTGAGGAGAGTCAACGTGTTGTGCATGAGAGGGAGTGGCCACCTGCCTAGACTCCTCCCCCTCTCCCCTGACCGAGGTCGGCGAGGCCCCACGAACGGGACTCACAGCATCCTCAAAATCCAAAGCAGGTAACGTGTGCTCAAAAACCTCGTCAGACTCCATCCGATCACTCCAAAGTCTCGGAGGCGCAGAAGCAGGCTCGAAAGACCCAAATCTCAGAGAGGTCATAGGCACCGAGGAGGGTGGTACCGTCCCATCCTCGGGCGTCTGAGAAAAGGGCCCCGGTCCATTGGACAACTCTCGTCCAACATCATCGACCGGTGCCTCCTTAGCTCCCGAGCTGTCATCTCCCTCGTGCATGTCAACATCAGTCCCGTTGGCCGCCTCGGCAAATAGATCCTCATCCTCAAACTCAATCACGAGGTTATAAATCTGGCCTCGATATGTCCACTTGACCACATCAGGCACAAACTCAATATCTAGAACACTCACCAGCAGTCGGGCTACCCCGTGAGCTCTGGAAAATGCCATATCCACTCTCTCGGTTTTCCCCACCATAATGCCCAAGCTAGCCACGACCCTAGCATCCTGCATCGGCTTCGAGGGAGCCCCGGAAAAACGCAGTCAAACCTGAGTAAGAGGCTTACCCTAAGGTTCGACCTTCTTCCACTCATGGAACTCGAGGACACAATCTGTGCCCGACACTTTGCACATCCCAAAACTCAGAAGTCTCTGCAAATCCTCAACCGAAGGGAACTCAACCCTAAACATTTTTGCCTCGAGACTAACGAGCTCCCACTGGAAGTCACCTGGAGCTAACTCCTTCAGCCTCTGCACAATCTGGGTCTCAGAGACCTCTCCTCTGGTAACTTTGACAATCCCAGTTGTCAGACTCTGGGTCTCGTCAGGAATGTCCCTCGCACTAGGAGATTCAAAGAACGTGAGCTCAGTACAATACACTCCATACATCATAGATGTTACCTGATCTCGCAAAATCGGACATTCCCCCGAATCATGTGCCGGCTTGCCACAAGTATCACATAGATCAGCCACGCACTCAGCAATAAAATGACCCTTCTCTCCACAACGATAGCACAACATTTTCTCCTTCTTGCGCGCCCACTTGGACGCTCTATCCGAGTCAGCCCTGTCTGTCGCCTCCACTGACGCTGACACCATGGTCTCATTCCCGGGTATCTCAGCATTAGCGAGAGCCGTCACCACACCCATCGCCTGACCGGACAGTACCGACGCCTCGGCAGCCCCGACGGCGGCCGTCTGCTCGATAACTACAGGCGGAGGAGGCTGTCGTTGACGGAACCGGCCACCTCGACCACCTCGACCACCATGATGACCGTTGTAACCGCCCCGTTGCCGGTAGTTAGGGCCAGATGCCCCCTCAACAAAACCGTCCGGAGGACCGAGAAAAGGTCTGTCGGCAGTACCATCACTCTGCCAAGCGTATCCGCGGCCACCACCCATCGACGAGGATCCGCGATGTTGGCCATCACCATAAACATTGTACCCATCATCTCCCCATTGCCCTCGGGGAGGTTCTCTAGCTCCACCGGAAGCAGGGTCACGAGACTCTCCCGTCCCTCCGTTAGCAGTCCGAGGTGGTAGAGCATGAGTCTGAACCGGTCCAGACCGCTTCTGCACCGGCCTCGCGACGTGGTACGGCGGCGGCGCCGCCCGAGGTAGATGACCAGGCACGACGGCGGTCTTAGGCAGCGTCGACCGTGGCTGCGCAGCGCTGCCCCGTCCTGCTACCGTTCCCAGACCCTGCGGCCGAGGCCGAGGTCCAACAGTCGACCCACCCCGACCAACGGTATTCACCGCAGCCGGAGCCTGCACCGGCGGCCTCGGCCCGCCTCGACCCACGGCGACGGGCGCAACAGCGATCCCCATCGGCTGCCTAGACGGTAGCATGGCACCACGGCCGAAAGTAGCCGCCGGAGGTCTGGGCCCCGTCTCGCCGCCACCGCGACCCGCACTGGCGGTCGCCGTCCCAGCCGCAACCAAGTTATCTACAGCCGCACCACCGCCACGGCCGGCCGACACTGACCCAGCCGGTGTCTTCGAGCCAGCAGGTGGAGATCGATTAGGAGGAGGCTGCGAGACGCATGCGGCTACGTACGCAGCCTCGACGATCGGCGTTACCTGGGCCTCATGCCCAGGGACGATCGGTCCGGCCCGCCCCGCCTCGCAGCTGGCATGTTGGGCCACATACCCAGTCATGTCAGCGCAGGCCCGCTCAGCCGCCGGCCCAGGAGAGCCCAATAGCAAATTCAAACGCTGCTCCCTGGCCGCTCGGATATGAGCCGCCGCGCAGGTCGCCGGCGCTTGCTGCGCCTTCGCCGACCGGCCCTTCCGTTTCTTCTTTCTAGTCACCCTCGTCCAAGAATCTGGCAGGAAGAAATCCGACAAGGTAAGGGACTGGATACATACCTTGGGAACCGGTCCTTTCCATGGCCGGAGCGCGGAGGCCGCCGTCCTCCGGTGAACAATCCGCCGGACGATCTCCACCTTATTTTCGGGATTCAGACCCTCCCGCGCCGGATCGTTGCATGGCACGACGTCGTCCACGATCATGGCCACTTCCTCCTCCGAATAACCGGGGTTGAAAGCTTCGCAGATCATGTCGGAAGTCGTTGGCGAATACAACTCCTGCGAATCTCCGGCGCAGATCCCGTCGTCGTCATCGTCCTCCTCAGATTCCAAAAGCGCCCAAAACCGGCCGCCGACGTGCCCCCACCCTTGCCCGGCGGAGGCCGCAGACTTCGCGGCGGACGCCACAGGCGCCGCCCGCGTCGCCCGCGTCGTCGCCATGAGCGGGGCGAGACACGGAGCCTAAAGGTCGTACATTTGGCATCGCCTGACGACGTTTGTTACCGGAAGAGCCTGACCTCGCCTTTTGCCTGTCCCACCATCTTGACCTGTACCAAGATGTGCACAAAAAAAAGTTTGTGCGGTGCGGGAGTCCTGTCAGTCCGGCTTCCTCCCGTCCCGTGTTTGGCTACTCCCGGCGGCGCGGCGCAATCCCTCTCCCACCTCACCTCGCCTTGCTGCCTCCCAAAAATAGTTGCCGGCCGGGAGAGAGACGAAGGGAATCGCTTCGCCTGATTTCTCGTCTCGAGCCTGCCGTCGTCGAACCATGGGGCCGCCGCCGCCGGCACTCAACCGGCTCATGTCTATGCAGCGGCGTCGCCGTCGCCGGCCAAGTCAAGGCCGTAGTACTACACCGCCTCTTACCTCCCTCGGCAGCTCTGTTTATTCATCTCTGCTATGTGCTATGTAACCCATTCCTCCTTTTTTTTCTGCGATGGATCTGTGACCTGTTCAACAGTCTCGTGAACAGAACTCGGCGGTTTGATCTGTGCATGATGTTGAGAGGGGAAGAACTACTTTTCATTGTGTCTGCAGTCTGCAGTATGCTGTTTACAGTTTCTTTTTAAGGCCTTGTTCGTTTAATCCTCCTCCCAAGGGGATTGGAGTGGATTGGAGAGAATTTTGGCTTATAGGGGATCTAATCACCCTCAAACCCTGTCATTCCCCTTCAAAAACCACCTCGACCGAACAAGGCCTAAGGAGGATGAAAGAACAGTGTACTTGTTCTCCCATTCAGTATCTCTGTTACTCTGACCAATGCATCATGTACTGCACTGCAGATGGATTGGTGACTTCAGTGGCTAAAAGGAAGGACTCACGCTGCTGATAATTAGCCTTCCAGAGGTAATGCTGATAACCCTTCCAGAGGTTCGCCATTAATGCTGACAATTAGCAACTTGTATTGCAATTAAAAATATCTCCGTGACTGTTCTAGCTGCACAGATTCGTGGATCAATACTAAACATATCTCTTGAGAAAGAGTAGGCTTCCTACTTTCCTACGGCTATCACCTTAGTAGTTGCTTGAACTTCTTTTTTTGTTTTTGAGAGAATAGTTGCTTGAACTTGTGATTGTGGTCAGCATCCAGTGCAATGCCTGAAATTGGGCAAGTCATATGGGCGTGCCAGATGTGAGTGCAAAAGCATGGGTATTTGGTAAATTTGAAAGTCCATCCAAGTGGGGAAATATTTTGTCTTGCATCACTCTCGATCAAAGCGCTGTTAATAGTACCTGTGCGGTGCTATCCTAATGCTAGGGCGCCTCCATGTTGTGATTCTCTATGCTAGGATTATTATACTCACCATTAGCTCAGAAAACTAATCAATGCACATGACACTACACGAAAACAGATGAAGACCTTGTGAAATATTCGCGTCTTATTGTATTGGTATCGTCTTACACAGACAGTCGGACAGGTCCAGTGTCTCCGTTAGGTGCTGAAGAGAGGCAACCAGTACACTGTATAATATCGATACAGACAACAGCTAGCCAGGAAACAATTACAACTCTAGTACGCTTTCTTCTCCCTGGAAACAAGTACGCTTGGACTAGACATCCTAGCTAGCCAACGGCAATCCCCTTCGATCCAGATCTAGTACGCCACACCGCCATACCAAATTAAGCTGCACAAAGAGTGGTGTGTGATGGAGCAGCAAGGATCCATCAACATGACAGCTGCCATGGAGGCTCTCCCACGGAGGATCATCATCCAGGCGATCACTACTTTTTGCAACGACTTAAGTGATTTTGCGGTGTTTTTTGCAACGGATTAACGAGTTGGTGGTTTTCTACAAACCTAGCCACAAATGCGGTGGTTTCTTGCAATTAACTCATTCTAGCTGCAAATAAAAATACTAGCTAAAATAAAAATATCTCTTGATTAAAAGAGTAGACTTTCCGCTTTCGAATAGCTATCCCCTTAGTGGCTTCTTCCCGTGTGTTTCTGGTCAATATTCAGTGTCCATGTCTTAATGCCCAAATTTGGCAAGCCATATGGGGGTCAAATTGGTGGCATTCCAAATATGAGTGCAAAAGCATAGGTATTTGGCAAATTTGAAAGTAGACCCAAGTGGAGAAATGTTTTGCCTTGCCTCGCCCTCGATCAAAGCACTGTTTATGGTAGTACCTATGTCATGCTGATGCTAGGGCGCCCCCGTATTGCGAATCTCTATGGTAGGATTATTATACGCATCATTGCTAGCTTGGAAAACTAATCAATCCACATGGCTTCGTCGACATGGAAGTGGGAGCAGTTATTACCTCGAAACAAATGGAAGACCTTGAGTTCGTAGTAGTGTCTTATTGTATTGGTATTGTCTCAGATCCAGTGGTTCTTTTGGCGCTGAAGAGGCAACCACTATACTGTATACACGCAGGCACGCAGCATAGCTCTCTTACCTCTGGAAACAACTAAGGTTGGACTAGACATCCTTCCTACCTAGCTAACAGAGATCCCCTTCGATCCAGAGCCAAGAGACGCACCACCATAGCAGCAAATTAAGCAACACAGAGAGTAGTGTGATGGAGCCACACGGATCCATCAACATGACAGCTGCCATGGAGGCTCTATCCCCCTTCCTGAATAACCCGCGGAAGATTATCATCCAGGCGGAGGTTTTCACGTCAGGGATCGTATTGCTGCTGCTCCTGCAGCTCATCCTCGGTTCCTTCAGACGGCAGTCGACCAACTTCTTGGTTCAAGCTGGTGCGTGGGTGACCTACACTGTGTCGTTCCCAGCTATCGCCTTCACCCTGGGCTTGATGCAGTCCTCTCCGGTGAGGAATGTCATGTATCCCTTTTGGGCCACCTCATTGCTGATGGCCGCTGGGTGCACCAACGCCATCAAGGTCTATGAGCTCAACGACCACAGGCAATGGAAGCGGAGGCTTTTCAGTTTTCTGCAGTATGGCTTCTATGTTTCATTAATCTTGAGGCTAGTTTCTTCCTATAACACCAAACAAGCGGATTATCTCCAACAACTCTCCCACAGCCTTGCACTTTTTAAGTCTCCTGTGACTGTTCTCTATGCTCTGGTTACCATTGCCATATTTACAGGAATCATGGGTAGAGAGTTTGCATGTGTGTTGGTTGAGGTTGGCTATTTCATGGCCAGAGGAGTTGCCAAGTTCATGAAGAACCTGTCTGCTGATGATGGCGATGGGTTCGATCCTGCCACCATGAAAGGCTACAAGTACCCTGTTCAAGTGAATGGACCTTTTGGTCGTGTCACCATCGACCAGATCTGGCACTGTGAAGGCAGGCTCCTCAGATCAGGTACTGTTCACTGCAAGGAGCTCAAGGACTTGTGTCTGGCTAAAGAGTGCAGCTTTTCTAAGGTGAGGCGCATTGTACCCACTATCTGAACCATGCAATTGCGTTGAGATGTGTGTCTGGTACTAGACGTGGCACAGAGATTAGAGACCTATGTCTGACATGGTTGTCTCATCTGTGTTTGTCGACCCGTGACTCAAAGCGATATCTCTCCCCACGTCCTTTCTCTTAAAAGCTTGTCACATGCAAATGAAATCTGCATGCACATGCACAAGCAGCTCCCTCTTATAGTACTATACAGTCTCTCTCTCTCACTTGCAGACCGATGACTTTGTTCTTGACCTGCTAAAAAAGATCATCTCTCTCATCTCACAAAATAAGAGCTCTTTTACCGAAAGTACCATTCTACACCGAGGAGCAAATGCTCCTGTGTGAATAGTAAAATCAGAAAAATAGAAAAAAAAATTAAAAAATTCTGAAATTTTTTTGTGACATACTTTCACAAGTGTTTCTTGTGCATGAAAATTTTCATCATGAAATCACATTCGTGGAAGTCGTGTCAAAAAAAAAATAATCAAAGCTTCAAAATGCTTTTGTAAGTAACATTTTCAGAGCATCGATGAAATTTTACGTGCACAACAAACATTTGTATAAGTATGCCATAAAAAAATTCAGAATTTTTTGACATTTTTTGATTATTTTTTATTTTACTGTTCACACCAGGAGCATTTGCTCCTGGGTGTAGAAACTCCACTTCCCTCTCTTACACGAACGTTGTGTTTTTAAATCCTACAAGAAAAAACTTATTTCTCCGAATCCCTCACACAGCTTCTGTCAACACTTCTCTCTCTAGAATTTGGCTCTATTTTTCTATCTCAGGTCAGCTGCAGCAGGATGCACTATTCCTTCTTTTCCTATTGGGGGAGCAGTGCATGTGAGACAACAAAACGACCAGCCACTGTGCACGCAGCAGCCTACTGCCTAGAAACGTACCAGCTATGCCCTACTACTGCCTACCTAGACTGCTTAACTGGTGTACTAGTGCTAAGTACCGTGTATGGCTCCAAAAAGTGTTGTCACAAGCACGAATCTTGGAGAAGCTGAGCGGATGAGATAGAGGGGTGCAGTGCGCTCGACCTCAGCTACAACTTTCCCTAGCCATGTGTGAGCTATTGAAGTGGCGCTACTATGGCTTGTCATTCGCCGAGGAACACCTTAACGAAACCCGTGATTTTGTCTTCAAAGGGTTGCTACAGAAACAAGATGACTATAAGAGAGCTTTCCGTATTGTTGAAATGGAGCTGGGCTTCTTCCATGACTTCTTTTTTACTAAACATGACATCATCTTTGAGCTGGAGGCAGCATTCTTCCTTCTCTTCATTATGAGGATTGTTCTCGAAATCTGGCACTTGACCTTTGACATGCTTCATATGCACCACAGTTTGATGGCCAACAATGGGGAGTCCCTCACTAGCTGGTGGCAACGCTCCAGTTCGGCGATGACCAAGGACAAGGCAAAGACTTGGCGGTCCATTATTGCTCTTGTGTGGTGGAACATCTGGAAAGAAAGAAATGCGAGGGTATTCACTAATTCATCGTGCAGTGCAAGACCCCTGTTCGAGAAGATTCAAGTTGAAGCCAAGGATTGGATTGATGCTGGTCGTAGGAGAGTTCTACAACTTGTCGAGCGACCCTTAGAACCTGATTGATGTAACTTCTCGAGCTAAACCCCTTCCTATTCTTCTCTTGTAATTTGTGACCTTTATTCCTTCTAAGCGCAATGAAAAGCAGTGATCCTGCCTTTTCGTCAAAA
>NC_041389.1:474051823-474079530 GCF_002162155.2 Triticum dicoccoides
TATCATTGAAGTGCACACCGGAAGGGCTGAAGAGATCATCACTCTTTGTTTTGGCCACATTCCTCCTCATAGAAATTCTTCAAGCAACATTTTATTTGGCCTCGGATTGGTGCAAGGTGTCAGTTACTTGTAGGTATGTCAAAAGATCTTGGTGTCACCACAATGCTTTCATTCAGAAGCTTGTCGGATATATTAGCAGATTTGCCATTTTCGGGTACTTGAAGAATAAGATTGGCCAGTACTCGATAATTCCGCGTATGACTGCTGGTGATTCGTTTGGGGACAGTAGTCACCCAGTAAACATGTTGCAAACAGTCAAGCGGGCTATTGCTAGCTCCCTAATATCATGTGATGGTCGACCAACTAATGGAGAAGGGTCATTAGAGGGGAAGGGTGTGCTCTTGGAGTTTTCTTGGGCATTGCAGGGTCAATCTCAAACAGAGACCATGTTAATTTGGAGCATCGCCACTGATTACTGCCATATGACTCCCCCTACCGGGGATGGGGAGCACGTGAATGGGGCGTCTGAAAATGAACAAGACACAAAGGTGAACAGGACTGTATCAGTCTGCCTGTCAAGATATTGCACGTACTTGATGAACTCTGCCCCAGAACTGCTTCCAGGACACTTTGGAGATACAAAGTTGGCCATGTCTGAAGTAAAACGTGAAGTATACAAAGCTCTAAGATCCCAGAATGTTTCTTCCAGACCAGGCTTAACATCCCAGAATGTTAATTCTGAATCGGGCGATTGGAGCTTCATACTCAAGCATATTTTAGACAGTAATGATGTTGAACTGCCAGCCTTTGTATCAATTGCTGCATCCCAGAAAATTTACCAGGTTATGAATGGTTTACAAGACCAAGGGGCAGACAGGAGCATCTTCATGAGAGGTGTGAAGCTTGGTAAGCAGCTAGAGGCCATATCGAGCAGTGCTCTTCGCTGGAAGATAATGGCGGATTTCTGGGCTGAGAAGATCCTCTACATCGCACCATCAGACAATGTTAAAGGACACATGGAACTTCTCGCAAAAGGAGGAGAGTTTCTCACCCACATCTGGGTCCTCCTTACTCATGCTGGCATCCTCAAGATTAACAGGGAAGAAGACAACAACACAACGCCCAGGCGTCAGCGCCAACCACCCCAAGGAGATGTGTAGTAATTTCAGTTCTAGCTGCTTGCTTTCATGTACCTCTACCGTGATGTTCTACTCTTGAAAACCTTTATTATTTCTGCTGCATTGTATCAAGTGTAATACTATATCCCAGTGGTGCTCGATCGTCATCTGCACTATTATTGTTGTATCATTTCAAAATTGCCATATGCAAAAGCCATCATGTAATAAACTATTAATTGTCAGTGGAATTTTTGTTATTCTGTTAGATGGTGTGCGTCATCTGCACTATTATTGTTGTATCATTTCAGAATTGTCATATGCAGAAATAGTGACGTTTTATTGGTTTGTGTGGAAGTTGTGTTATTCTGCTGGCCTTGTTAGGGCGCATGTGACAGCACCGTGCGTCAAGTTACTCTGATGCAGCTAGCCAAGAATGATGATGCTAATGTCATGGTGAAATTTTTTATGAGATGCTTGTTGAGATTGAATGGTACTATTACTAAGGATCATTGTCAGTTGCTCTGAAGTCAGGACAAGAAGCACCACAGCAAGGCTTGCAGGAATCAGGTGCGATGTGCACCTCAATGTAGCAGTTCCAAAAACGCTCATCTAGCTTAAAGATCACTTATTCTTGCACAGTACGATCATATTCTAGAGCTGACATGTGGCCAACTATCACATGCCCCATGCATCCATTGAAAAACGAATCTAAATGCTTTGAAAAAATCCAAAACATGTGAATGTTCATAGGACACGTGTTTACCACCCCTACAAAATTCAGATCCAAATAGGAAATATACATTTGAGAAACTAAAAAGACAAATCCAAATGCGAATAATGTCATTTATGCTTGTCTTTTTGCGACATTAATCATGCTGGGTTTGCATCTCTTTTTTTTAGTTTCTCCATGTATATTTCTAATTTAGGTCTGAAATTTTTAGGGGATGTAACTGCATGTCTTGTGCACCCTCACAAAAAAAATCGGAATGCTTCGAGACAATTGAACTGGTTTTTTGAAAGTTGTGATCATGGGAGCATTTAAGGGGCGGTATCACCTGATATTCCCAGCTGACACGGCCTTGCCCTGCTCCACGAGCATCCCTATCAAAGTTCAGAGCTGGAGAAAGGCCAAACATGCCCTAGATTTCAAGAGACAAGAGCATTGCAACGGCCACAAGGCTCCTCAACTTTTAACTCGACGGTTGAGGGAACTTTCCCCAAAATATATCTTTCCACCGCCAAGAGAGCTTTATGGGCTTCCATCATCATACCCCTACTCATCGGGAGACATTTACCATTATTGTTGTAGGAACACAAAATCTCACCATTGTAACAGGTGCTCAGTTTAAGGCACTTAAGCAGCTTTGAATTCTCAAGAATATGGCATGTCAGCTCAACCATGTTCTTCGCAGAACAAAAACCAATGATCTGCACATCCTTGATGTTCCTATGCATGTGTCCTGGCATCTTCCTTAGATCATGAAAAGAATATCCTAAACCTGATTCTTGCTCCATGCAATCCGGCTCTGCCTGCATTGTATATAGATGTCAATGTCAATAATAACGGTGAAACGACAAAACATATACTTTGAAGTAATGCATGGTCCCACAACAGAGATATAGTGCTATTCTGAGCTAGAGCGTAAAATAGTTATTCTACAACCTAGTGAAACTGTGCACAAATGTAGTAGAACAGTGTAGTACTACATTTTGCACTCCCTCGCTCCCTCCCTCTATAGACAATATGGCAGGATGAACATGACTTACAGACAATATGAAAGTCTCCAAGGAAGGACAAGCATCAAGAAAAGAAACCAGAGAGAGATAATCATAGTCTGGGGTAAATGCCCCAATACACAGATGCTGGAGGTGGAGGAATTTGCCAGGTACCACCAGTATATCCCTCTGCACAAAAATGCTTCATATTAAAATCCCAGGAAAAATGCAGGTTGCAACTGTTTGTTGCACGATGTTGGTATCTAATAGTCTGAAGTACTATAAGAATATTACCACATAAGACGAATGTATGTTAAGAGCTTCAAGATTTGGCACCATGCATGGAAGTTTGGCACCAGCATAATGAATAACGTCCCACCCTGAAGCATCAATGTCAAGGTTTTGCAATGAAACACCAAGTGATAGTCGTACCAGGGCACCACTATATTCAAAACTGTAGAGATAAGGGGCCTTATTCTTTATCACTTCCAGATTTAAGCAGTCATGGACAACCATGTGGCTAAGCCGCTGCAGCAGGCTAGGTATCTCCAGGAAAATCAACTCATGGCAATACACTAGTGTCAATTTCTCCAAAGCAACTGAACTGGAAAGAAGGCACATTAACTCATCCCCTGTAATATGCACATCATACAGTTCCAAACTAGTCAGGCTTCTTAAGAAGCCAACTCCAGCCGTGGGACGGAAGGCACATTCACCGAGATGAAGGTGCCGAATCGACTTGCCACTCCCATCAAGTAAAAGTGTGCATGGGAAGTTGTACACGTCCGCATGAGATGAATAAAGATGCAGGTAAAGTTCTTCAATCCCTGGTCTAACGGCAATACCAAGCCAACGATTGAGATCATCACGTGAGGTGCTGAAAAAGGGAAATTCACGTATTTCAAGTTTGAGTGCCTTCACGCCAACGCCTGAGTGGTTTTTCAGAATGTGTTCAGTTCTCTTTGCAAGATCAAGCGCTATTTTAGATGATATTCCGTCGACCCCGCCTTTCAAACCCAATGTTTCCCTAGTTAAGCTGAGATTGGGAAAACATCTCCAAGAACGTCGAAACGAATGAGACACGCAGGCAACGCGTGCAGCATCTCGTAGAGGAAGCAGAGAATGTATATGATGCCATACGGCCTGCATGGACGAGCATTGGGGAAAAATTTCAGCATAGGAACTGTAAAGGCAGATGATTGCTTTCAATTTGGGAAGGGAAAATAGAACCATATGAAGTAACACTGACAATATGGTAGTTATATCTGAACATTGAAATGTCCACACTCCACAAGATCATGTAAAAGAATTCAACAGCTTTAGCAGTTACAGTGAAAGTACATGACATTAACATTGGTAACTAAGATGACAGGATAACAGATTGGACAGAGCAGATCATATGGCACTCTACACAACTACTATAAGAATATATGCATTTCAATTCTATAACTTCTTGCTGATCTAGGAAGCACTATAATGAAATGAATATTTGTTTCAACCCTATAACTTTTTAACGGAACTCAGAAGCACTATAATGAAATGAAGGCATGTCAATCCTGTGACCTTTTTACTAGAATTAGGAAGCACTATAATGTAATCAAGGCCCGTCTGAACTATGAAGACAAGAAAAGCATTCAGAGGTAGTTGAGCAACTTACATATGATATATATTTTTTTTCTTGTGGAAACTAAGAGCCTACTCGATGTTTCCATGTCAAATTTGGGGCAAGCCAAAAGAATTGTCCCACTTGGGCTGACTTTGAAATTTGCCAAATGCCCATGCTTTTACACTCACATATGGCAGGCCGCAAATTTTATCCCCATATGGCTTGCCAATTTTGGGCATTATTATAACACTAAGACAGACACTGGATATTGACCACAATCACAGGGGAAGAAGTACAAGCAACTACTAAGGGGATAGCAATATGAATTTAGGAAGTCTACTCATACTCAAGTAATATTTTTACTTAGGCATTGATTCACAAATTTCTGCAGCTAGAACAGTGACAACATATATTGCAATATAAGTTACTAATTCTTGGCAATTAACGGTGAACCTCTGGAAGGCTTGGTCCTGAGTATCTCAATTTTTTATCACTCCGGGAATTGTCATCATGCGAGCCCTTCCTTTTAGCAACCGAAGTCACCGATCCCTCTGCAACACATGATGCATTGGTTAGAATAACAGAGATTCTGATGGAAGAGAACAACAGGCACAGGTACAAACACAGGGACAAGCCTTATTTCTCTCCATTATCCAACTTCTCCCCGAGATCACCAACTTAAGAAGAACCAAAATTGTTTCAGTATAAGAATAAGAATTCAGTTAACCATTAGTACATTTGCAAAAGGTTGCACTTGCAATGCCCCCCTAGGTCTCTTGAATCTCCATTACCCCTACGCTTTCACGAAGCATGCCATGTTCAAAACTCTTGTTTTGGTCTCTTGACAGACCGAGACAGACACAGATAATTCTTTTTTTTCCAGAAAAAAAAACCTGTAAACAGCAGACACAGTAAAAAAGTACTCCCTTCGATCTATACCAATTGCCGCTGATTTTTTACAATAGTACATTGATTGTCGCATGTACTTACTATTGTACTAAATCGGCGACAATTAATATGGATTGGAGGGAGTACTTCTTTTTTCCTTCAACCAAAAAACATGTAACCGTCGAACAGGCTACAGATTATCATCTCAGAAAAAGGCAGAAGGAACAGGTGGCTTACTGCGGCCTTGAGTTGGCCGGCGATGCCGACCCCGCTGCATAGACATGAGCTGATTGAATGCCAGCAGCCCCATGATGCGACGACGCCAGATAAGCCGGAGCGATGCTTTCTCTCTCTCCCGGTCGGCTGCTCTGTTTATGTGCAGGCGGCACGTCGAGCTTAATACGTATTCCAACTTGAACTGAATCCAAGAGTCCGAGGCGGGAGGGGAATCGCGTCGGCGCCGCCGCGGAGGGGCAGCCTAACCAAACACGACACGGGAGCAAAGCGGGACTGACAAGACTCCCTTCCCTTTACCACGCATCATAGACTGGGATCAGGTGACATGCCTCTTGGCACTTGGCAGTCACATGCGGCCAGCCATCCAGCGTTCCTTCTCCATCCAATGGCCATCAGCGAAAATGAAAAAAGCCAACACTGACAGTTTTTAGGGTATGTTTGGTTGGAGTCCACACCATTGCAAGCCTGGCCTGGCCAGTGCCTTGGTTCTTGCCTGGCCTTTGTTTGGTTAGTGGCCTGGCGCAAAAATAGATTGCCTGGCCTGGCTGTCCCTAGTAGCCTTGTTAGCCTGGTCCGATTAAGAATTCGAATAAGGCCATGTTTGATTCATAAGTTCTAGAACTTTTTTTAGTCCCAACTAAAAAGTCGCTAGTCTCTAAAAGGTCCTTCGTTCCTTGGACCATGTTACAACTAAAAGTCCTAAAAAGACTCTCCCTCGGGGTCTTCTTTCATAAGTCTCAAATGCCCACTTTAAGTCCCTATAAGTCCCTTCTGTTTGGTTTAGATGGGACTAAAAGGGACTTTTTTAAGTCCCTACACCAATAAGTCCCTGTAAACAAACACCCTCTAAAATAATATATCCAGCCCAGGCAGTGTCATCAGCCTGGCCCAGCGTTCGATTTTTCACGGCTGGCTGTGTGCGAGTACTAAGCAAGGGACGGCAGTAGCATTAGATACCCTTTAAACACAAAAGACAAATCAGCAGGCAAGGAAGGGAACCAAACGCGCATGCACCAGGCTAGCCTGCCAGGCAAAAACTGAAGGAGATATGCCCTAGAGGCAATAATAAAGTTATTGTTTATTTTCTTATTTCATGATAAATGTTTATTATTCATGCTAGAATTGTATTAACTGGAAACTTAGTACATATGTGAATACATAGACAAACAGAGTGTCACTAGTATGCCTCTACTTGACTAGCTCGTTGAATCAAAGATGGTTAAGTTTCCTAGCCATAGACATGAGTTTTCATTTGATTAACGAGATCTCATCATTAGAGAATGATGTGATTGACTTGACCCATTCCGTTAGCTTAGCACTCAGTCGTTTAGTATATTGCTATTGCTTTCTTCATGACTTATACATGTTCCTATGACTATGCGATTATGCAACTCCCGAATACCGGAGGAACACTTTGTGTGCTACCAAACGTCACAACGTAACTGGGTAATTATAAAGGTGCTCTACAGGTGTCTCCGATGGTACTTGTTGAGTTGGCATAGATCAAGATTAGGATTTGTCACTCCGATTGTTGGAGAGGTATCTCTGTGCCCTCTCGGTAATGCACATCACTATAAGCCTTGCAAGCAATGTGACTAATGAGTTAGTTGCGGGATGATGTATTACGGAACGAGTAAAGAGACTTGCCGGTTACGAGATTGAGCTAGGTATTTAGATACCGACGATCGAATCTCGGGCAAGTAACATAACGATGACAAAGTAAACAACGTATGTTGTTATGCGGTTTGACTGATAAAGATCTTCGCAGAATATGTAGGAGCCAATATGAGCATCCAGGTTCCGCTATTGATTATTGACCAGAGACATGTCTCGGTCATGTCTACATAGTTCTCGAACCCGTAGGGTCCGCACGCTTAACGTTCGGTGACGATCGGTATTATGAGTTTATGTGTTTTAATGTGCCGAAGGTAGTTCGGAGTCCCGGATGAGATCGGGGACATGACGAGGAGTCTCTAAATGGTCGAGACGTAAAGATCGATATATTGTACGACTATATTCGGACATCAAAAAGGTTTCGAGTGATTCAGGTATTTATCGGAGTACCGGAGAGTTATGAGAATTCGCCGGGGAGTGTATGTGCCTTATTGGGCCTTAGTGGAATAGAGGAGGAGGAAGCCTAGGAGGGGGTGCCCCCCCAAGCCCAATCCGAATTGGGTGAGGGGGCCGGCCCCCCTTTCCTTCTTCTCTCCCTCCTCTTTCCTACCTCTCCTAGTCCAACTTGGAAGGGGGGAATCCTACTCGCGGTGGGGGTAGGACTCTCCTATGGCGCGCCCAAGAGAGGGCCGGCCCTCCCCCTCCTCTACTCCTTTATATACGGAGGAGGGGGGCACCGCATGGACACACAAGTTGATCATTGATCTTTAGCCGTGTGCGGTGCCCCCCTCCACCATAATCCACCTCGGTCGTAGCGGTGCTTAGGCGAAGCCCTGCGCCGGTAGCTTCATCAACACCGTCATCACGCCGTTGTGCTGACGGAACTCTCCCTCGAAGCTCTACTGGATCGTGAGTTCGTGGGATGTCACCGAGCTGAACGTGTGCAGATTGCGGAGGTGTCGTACGTTCGGTCCTAGGATCGGTCGATCGTGAAGACGTACGACTACATCAACTGCGTTGTCATAACGCTTCCGCTTATGGTCTACGAGGGTATGTGAACGACACTCTCCCCTCTCGTTGCTATGCATCACCATGATCTTGCGTGTGCGTATGAATTGTTTTGAAATTACTACGTTCCCCAACAAAAACATGCGTCATCCCAAGCTTCATCCAGGCACTATTTCTTCCCAGGCACATTGTCCATGCTTTCAACCAAACAGGCCCTTAGCCTGGACAGGCAACAACCGAGAACTGAAAACCGATTTATACTGTTGTTCTTTTACAGGACAAGCTGAACGTGCAAGGACATCAAAGAACTGAAAACTGAAAAATGTAGTAGTAACACCTGTCATTACAATTCATAAGTAATTAGCATAGAAATTATGTAGCCAAATCAAGCACACACGTGTATCAGCTCTAAACCTATGCATGCATGCACATGTGTATATCAGCCAGATCAAGCACACATCTATTCATCATGCCATCAGCTGCCCATTAGAGAAGTCAAAAATGATCTTCAGGCCATCCATCACATATGCATGCTTTGACCATGCCCCGCTACTCTTCCAGGGATCGTCTCACGACAGAGTTACGCCCTCCTTCAAGTTTGAGGAGTTTTGGTTGCACCTCCCTGGTTTCAAGGAAACGGTGGCCTCGGCCTGGGACAAAAGCATCCGTGCTATGGACACCATCAGGCGCATTCAGGGAGACGTCAATTCCAAGCTTTTCCATGCCAGGGTCAATGGCCGGCGACGAAAGAATTCATCCAGACACCGCAATCACTAGAGAGGACAAGGAGAGTGTCCTTTACACTCTCTTCCAAACCTCAACTTTCAGGCCCATGACTTGACCGACCTCGATGCCCCTTTTGATGAGCTGGAGATCAAAAACACGGTTTTTTCCTTGCCTTCGGTCAAGGCTCCGGGCCGGATGGTTTTATTGGGGATTTCTTCAAGTCCTGTTGGGGAATCATCAAGTATGACGTGGTGGCGGCAATCTTGCAATTGGCAAGCCTTAGGGGCCCTTCAGTTCTTGGCCCCAAAGCTCTACAAGATAGTTTCCAGGAAAAACAGAACAGTGCACCATGAGCTTTCCGACGAAAACTGGATCAGAGCAGTGGCTAGACTGTAGACTTTGCAATAATTGGGGAGTACGTATACCTATGGGAGTGGCTTAGTCAGCTTTAGCTCAGCCCCCAACTAGGCGGATTCCATTTCTTGGAAGTTGACCACTGATGGCATTTACTCTGCGACATCCGCCTATGTAGGCCCTGTTTGGATCCCTCAGTTAGAGTTAGATTGAGTTAGTTTTGCCTGAACTAACTCTAAAGGATTCAAACATATGGGTTAGTTTCAGCTAGTTGGATCTAACCCATGTGAAAAAACTATCCCGAGCGAGAGGTGCTAGTTGGGTTAGATTTTCTAGGGCCCACTGAAAAAACAACTAAAAAAATCTCCCTCCCGCACCAGATCCTTCCCTCCCGTACCGCCCCTCCGCGACTCCTCTCCCGTTCCCCATCGCACCCCCCGCCCAAGCGCCGCGCCGCCAGCCCGAGCGCCGCGCCGCCGGAACCCCAGGCGCACCCTCCTCCGGCCGGCGCTCGCCCTCCTCCCCCGTCCCCGGTCGTCTCTCTCCCTCTCTGTCGTCCGAGGCGGCGCATCTACCGGGGATCCAGCGAAGGTGAGTTCGTTCGTCCTTCTGTACTCGTGTTCTCCCTCGTCCTACACGCTCGTCTCTCTAGCTAGCAACGGCTCGTGGCCGGGATTTGAGCTGGCTGGGCGGCTGGATCCGTTGGAGCCGGACACAGGGGCTTGGGTGGAGTGAGTGGCCGATGATTAAGGACTAGGCGGCGGCTGTGCACATGTGGCTGGTGCATGCATGAGCAAGTCAGCAAGAGTAGTCTGCCCTCCTTCTCTCCATAGGAAATTTCTTGCTGTTCCAGATTCTTGCATGCTAATTTGTTGGCAGAACTTCTGATTAGGTAATAGCTAGATTTTGTACTATTTTTGGTTAACAGAACGGGCGGTGATGGTTAAAAGAAAACCATCGATGCATTTTACATAAGAGAGAAAGTTATGTGAAGAACATTAACTGAATCAGAACACCCTGTTCAGCCTCCTCTTTTGTTGCAGATGTTCTTGTGCAAATTTAGAGCATTAAGAAACGAAGAGTTGATCTATATAGTGTGATCAACTCAATACTTCATCATTAAATAATATTTTGGTACAATTTCATTTTCTGGATGCGATACTGAATCTTCTCTTCTGGTGCAGGTAGTATAGCTTGGAGCAAAGCACCCGCGATGGATGGAGACGGCTTCGATATGTGGGATTCGCAGCCGAGTTAGCTTGGAGCAGAGCACCCTGGAGTGATATTTTTTTATGAAACTTGATTGACGATTTGTATGTTTAAGTGCGACATCTCATTTGTATGGAGAAAATAAAATTTATCATGTTTTGGACCCTTGATTTGTAAAGATCATTTGTTTATGTCAATTGTGAGCAGGAGGAGGCCACATAAGAGCTGGCCACACCAAATCCGGCGGGAAATAGGGTCCAAAGTAGCCAAATGATTGAGAAAGAATATTTATTGTCAATCTAACCTTGCCATCCAAACATCTCTTTGGTTAAAGTTAGTTTAAGGTTAGTTCATGGTTAGAATCTAACTCTAACCTCTAACCGAGTTAGAGTATCCAAACAGGGCCGTAGTTATGTTCTATGGTTCATATCCCACATTTGACTTGACCAAGATTTGGTCAGCAGACACAGAGCCAAAGTGTAAGTTTTTTGCCTGGCTCTCCCTCCATGGGCGTATTCTCACGGCGGACATGCTTGCAATCCGGGGTTGGACACACGACCCGTGATGTCAGTTGTGCCTACAGGCACCTGAGACTACGACCCACTTGTGCAAAGACTGCCTTTCTCGGTCGCGATGTGGAACAAGTGATCAACTGGACAAATGAATATCTCCCTATGGCTAACTTTTCTGCCTGAGCGCAGTGACATCTCCAACTGATGGGACACGATGTTAAGGAGTCCGATGATGTGCAAACGCCGGAGTGGTGGACTAGTCTATACCATCTGGAATATTTAGCAAAAAAGGTTTTCGCCCCGCTTTATATTATATATAAAGCATACCACTACAGGCATAGAGTAACACAAGGTTCCACACACACACACAAAGGTAGCACGACACAAACTACAGAAGGGTTTTGCTGAGGGCACAACTCAAACAAGTCCTAAAAAAGGAAACAAGGCGGAAGCACTGCACTAAAGAAGCTAATCCGGCTCAGGAGGTGGCGGGGGGAGCGGGGGCACCAAGCGAAGAGCCATCGCACGCAGATCAACAATGATGGTGTTGATGGCGTCCCGGTCTTGGTGGCGGCTAAGTGGCCCCCAAAGATGCAAGTATCCGCACATTTTGAATACCTCGCCAGTAGCACATCGAAGAGGAACACGCTGGATCACTAGCTTATTTCAAACCGTCCAAAGCGTCCATGCAAGGACCCCAATGGCCAGCTACCTGATGTGGCGACCCGCTGGGGGGAAGTCTGGAGCTCGGTGAAGAGGTTCGGGAAGTTGGTGTTACACCAACTCCCACCGACTACCTCCTAAAGGCAGCTCCATAGGAACTGGGTAGAAACACACGAGAAGAAGATGTGATTAGAGTCTTCTTCCATCCCACACAAGGGCAAGTCCCATCTCCCGGACCATTACGCTTCAGCACCTCTACTCCAGAGGGCACCCGCCCACGGATCCATTGCCATAGGAAGATCCTGATCTTCAGAGGAAGTTTGATCAACCAGATCATCTCCAGGGGTGCGGGTCTAGGGGTGGGAGCGATGGCCTGGTATATGGACTTCATGGAGAATTTTCCCGAGGGCTCTAGGTGCTAGGATAGGCAGTCGTGTGGCAACTCCAGGTCCTACTCGTGGAGCGCCACCGTGTCTAGGAGGTCGTGCCAGGCGGCAATTTCTGGGGGGCCAAATGGCACCGGAACGCAAGGTGCCCTAAGTCAATAAGGGCCACCTCAACAGAGACCCGAGGGTCCACCGCGATGGAGAATAAGTCTGAGAAACGTGTTGCGAAGGGGGCATTCCTAGCCCACCTGTCAAATTAGAAAAGGGTGTAGGTCCATGTACCCACTCTAATGGAGGTCCCGGTGCGAAGGACTGGGAGCAGCTAGATGATACGCCCATTTTGCGTCATGCTTTTATATTGATATTTATTGCATTATGGGCTGTTATTACACGTTATGTCACAATACTTATGCCTATTCTCTCTTATTTTACAAGGTTTACATGAAGAGGGAGAATACCGGCAACTGGGATTCTGGGCTGGAAAAGGAGCAAATATTAGAGACCTATTCTGCACAACTCCAAAAGTCCTGAAACTCCCCGAAAGTCATTTTGGGAATTAATAAAAAATATTGAGCGGAAGAAATACCTAAGGGGGGCCACCCACCATCCACGAGGGTGGGGGGCGCGCCCTACCCCCCTGGGCGCACCCCCTGCCTCGTGGGCCCCCTGGCAGCCCTCCAGTGGCCATCTTCTGCTATATGAAGGCTTTTACCCTGAAAAAAATAATAAAAAAGCTTTCGGGACGAAACTCCGCCGCCACGAGGCGGAACCTTGGCGTAACCAATCTAGGGCTCCGGCGGAGCTGTTCTGTCGGGGAAACTTCCCTCCGGGAGGGGGAAATCATCATCATCGATCCTCTCATCGGGAGGTGTTCAATCTCCATCAACATCTTCACCTGCACCATCTCCTCTCAAACCCTAGTTCATCTCTTGTATCCAATCTTTGTACCAAAACCTCAGATTGGTACCTGTGGGTTGCTAGTAGTGTCGATTACTCCTTGTAGTTGATGCTAGTTGGTTTATTTGGTGGAAGATAATATGTTCAGATCCTTAATGCATATTAATACCCCTCTGATCATGAACATGAATATGCTTTGTTCCTGAGGACATGGGTGAAGTCTTGCTATTAGTAGCACTACAAAAAAATACACTTCCATGATGATACGTGTTCGTCACAGTAGGTCGTGTTTTTTGTCATGCATGTACATCCATAATGATTTTATGACAGAATTAAGATAGTCATACCTGTGCTGTCGTAGAAGTGTTCCATGACATTACCAAAATTATCATCATGGAAGTGTCCATTTTCATGACAATAAATCGCGCGTCACAGAAGTGCTTTTGTCAAGGGTGACCGACACGTGGCATCCACCGTAACGGAACGCCGTTAAGCTATCGGGTCCGGTTTTGGATCCGATAACCCGTTAACAGCCCAGACCAATGGGGATTTTCCACGTGTAAAATCATCATGGGACAGATGTCATCCACTCATTGGACAGGAGGCGCCTATGATAGGTCGACACGTGGCATGGCCCAACAATGGCCCATTCCGGTGAAAAAGGCCGGCCCAGTAAAAATTAGCAGGCCGGCCCATATAAGGCCTACCTGTGTCAGGTCCATTTAAGCCCACGGCCCATATGAGATGTGCTAATTCGGCCCGTCAACGGCCTGTTAAAGATTTGACACCATTGCAGCCCATCGTCAATTCGAGCCCGTTAACAGCCCGCTACATATTTGGGCTCAATATCGGCCCGATGAGATTTTGGCCTGTTAAACGGCCCATTTAATGAATGGGCCAATTTTCAGGATGTACATCTTTCGGCCTTTTAGCGACCCATTTAAATGTTGGGCTAATTTCCAGCCTGGTGTGTCTTTCAGCCTATTGACGGCCCATAAATCTGATGGGCCATTTGTAGTCGGACCTGAGTTTTGGCCTTTTAGCGGCCCATTTAAGTGTTGGGCCAATTTCTGGCCCAGTGCCACTTTCAGCCTGTTGTCGGCCCATAAATCAGTTGGGCCATTTGTAGTCGGACCTGAGTTTTGGCCTTTTAGCGACCCATTTAAGTGTTGGGCCAATTCCCGGCCCTGTGTGCCTTTCGGCCTGTTACCGGAGCATAAATGAGTTGGGCCATTTGTAGTCGGACCTTAGTTTTGGACTTTTAACGGCCCATGCCCTTCATGGTCCAATACCAGCCCGGTTTCTCTTTCGGCCTGCTAAAGGCCCACAACACAGTTGGGCCATTTACAATATGACCTGACTTTCGGCCTCTTAGCGGCCCATGCTCTTCATGGTCCAGTACAACCCCGCTGTCTCTTTCGGCCTGCTAAAGGCCTACTGTATAGTTTGGCCATATGTAGCCCAAACTTAGTAACGGCCTGTTAATGGCCCGTGAAATAAATTGGGGCCACCTGTTGCCCGCTTCGATGTCGGCCTGTTAACGACCCGGGAGGTAAGAGGGCCGACCATTAACTTTCGGCCTAGTAACGGCCCATTAACTTAATGGGCCCACTAAAGTTCGTATATGTCTTTAGGCCAAATTAGGTAATTGGAGCCCATTACGACGAGCAATTACGCACAGGACCAAAACCGATCAAGCAAAGGTACGGCATACAGGGAATAACGTTGCACATCCAGCATATATTACAGGAAATTACATCCACTGGGCAATCAAAGATTGATGCCAGTGGAAATAAATAAGCAGAACCTAACCATCTACAACGTCACAATCTACAACCTCAGCACAGATGACGCCCATAAGCATGTGGGCAAGTTCTTGCTGCTTTGCTACACTGTCTTTGAAAACATTGATCAGTTGTTGTGTCGCACGACTCTGCACCTCTGATTCATCCACCATTTCCATCATTGCTTCAGCCATTAATTGGTTCACAAACATACATTTATTCCATTGCATTCGAGACAGAGGATACTGAACAGATTTAGATGGCGATTTTGGCAGGCTTGTATTATTGATAGTGGAGAGTGTCTCGACCACTGCATCATAACATAAATTAGGACGGGAACCAAGCAGATTAGTCATGAGTTATTGCCATATTACCTGGCCTAGATTTACTGGAAAGAAACAATGGGGTTGCCTTGCTGTTTTCAGAGTTTGTCTTCTTATCTTCAGCAGCCTGCACAAAATTAACACACTAGCATTGCTATCATTGGCCAAGTCAGATAATAGGAAAGCAACATTGACACAACGAACGTTTGGGCAATTAGCCTACACCAAATTAACACAATATGGCACAACTATCATCAGCCAGGTAAGGTAGTACTAAAGCAACATTGACACAATGAATGAATAATGAGCAACCAGAGAAGAACTACAATTCAGTAATGTGCTGATATGAGATAGTACATTCATGCAGCTCAGTATGCAAAACTACCAGGCAATTTTCCTTACAAAAATCAACATTGGCGCCTTTAACATTTTGCTACAACTAATTTTAGATCAGAGAAAGGTTAGATTCATGCCGATTAACAAAATACATGTTGATGTAAAAAATATAGTGATATACTACAGGTACTTACATCAGCATTGGAGCACAGAGAATTCCCGCAAGATATTTTCCTCGAATACGATCCCAATGGAGGAAGTCTTCTGTCGTTTAATCTTATTTTCTAAAAGAGAGATGGGTAAGAAACATGTAGAAAATATAATCAGAATGCTATAAAATTTCATGATGCGAGGATACGCACATGCTTCTTAGAATGGAGTTGACATTCTTTTGCTGGACTGGAGCGGACTAGTTCTTTGGCCACTGGAATCTGCTTATTATCAGTGGGAGTTGGGTTTCTCTGCACTGGAGCAGTATCTATGAAAAATGGAGTTGGTTTATTATCTCCTGGCGTTTGGATCTTTTGCAAAGACCTGGTTTGTAACCCTTCAGATTCTAACATAGCCGTCTTCCCCTTGCATGCCTTATATAGAAGAATGGTGATTCAGTTATAAAACATGCTATAGCAGAGATGGAATAGGTACTGAAGAATAGAAAGGCATAACATATTGACATGTATTCCCTCCATCCGGAAATAAATGGATGGGTCTAGGCGTATTTCAGTTCTAGATACATCCAGTTTTATCCATTTCTGCGACATTTAATCCGGACGGAGGGAGTATGATGTAAGAGCTAGGAATACGACAGGACAACACAGTAAAAAAAACACTAAAAAACCCACTGCAGAACCAAAGTATTCAAACCCACTGATATGAGATAGTACACTCATGCAACTCAGAATGCAAAACTACCAGGCAGTTTTCCTTACAAAAATCAACATTGTGGCCTTTAATCATACATTTTGCTACAACTAAATTTAGATCAGATAAAGGTTGGATTCATGCCAATTAACAAAATACATGTTGATGTAAAAATATAGTGATAAACAACAGGTACTTACATCAACATTGGAGCACAGAGAATTCCTGCAAGAATCTTTCCTCATAAACGATACCATTGCAGAAATTTTCTATCTGTTAAGCTTATTTTCTAAAAGAGAGATGGGTAAGAAACATGTAGAAAATATGATCAGCATGCTATAAAATTTCATGATGCAAGGATACGCACACACTTCTTAGAATTGAGTTGACATATTTTTGCTGGACTGGAGCGGACTAGTTCTTTGGCCACTGGAATCTGCTTATTATCAGTAGGAGTTGGGTTTCTCTCTACTGGAGCAGTATCTATAAAAAATGGAGTTGGTTTATTATCTCCTGGCTTGGATCTTTTGCAAAGGCCTTGTTTGTAACCCTTCATATTCTAACATAGTCATCTTCCCCTTGCATGCCTTGTATAGAAGAATGGTGCTTTAATTATAAAACATGCGACAATAGAGAGATGGAATAGGTACTGAAGAATAGAAAGGCATGACATATTGACATGTATTCCCTCCATCCGGAAAAAAATGGATGGGTCTAGGCGTATTTCAGTTCTAGATACATCATTTTTATCCATTTTGGCAACATGTAATCCGGATGGAGGGAGTATGGTGTAAGAGCTAGGGATACGACAGGATAACACAGCAAAAAAAATACTAGTTGAATGTAAAACTATATGCTAGAGGAATACGCACGGAAATAACTAAGGCAACATACATGTGTATGATTGGGAAAATAAGATGGCATTGCAACAGAGCACTAGAACAGCACTTCAATGTAAAAAAACATGGTATGGCATACAGATGAAGTACATACTAATAAATAACAATGCACAAGATATTCAGAAGTATGATGTCCAAATTAAGCAGATGGCATTGCGATAGAGTAGAATGACAGTACTTAAATTTGAAAACATGTTATCATGAATGGAATAGGTACTGAAAAACAGGAAGGCATGACATATTTACATGCATGATCAGCATGCTAAGCACATGGCATTGCAACAGAGTAGATACACTCCAGGACATTATATGCATGGTGTACCCATATCACAGGCCAAGTTAGAGCAAGGACCTTGTGGGGTGAAGAAGATTCATCATCTTTCTGCAAGTCTTCTGAAGAACTGCCTTTGCATGTTCCATCATATTGGGTATCATTGACATCAAGTTTATTGGCCTTTACATTGCTCCGTGAGGTTCTTGTGGATATATCAGTGTGTGCAATTTTATCTGACATGCATGGAAAACAACTAGTAGTTAGATTTATGTAATGAGTGCCTGTAGAAGACGACATAAATAGTAGGACTGGGGTTAACTAGCAGCAACAGGTCTCATAAACTAAAGGGAGAACACAGATGAAAGCTATAGAATATGTATCGTTTGTACTCGATATTAACTAGATGGCACACAAAAGTATTAAAGAACAACATAGGTAATACTAGAAGTGGTATAATACTATAATCACCAGCCTGTGGGATAGCATTGGCTTATGGATGATAACTATGGAACATCGTTACCTAAAGAACAAGTATCTTAGCTGAACTATGGAACAACGTGAACTCCTGAACAAGACCCGTAAGAGATCAGCATGAATATACAGTGAAATGTGATGATATATTTTCCATGCTTAGATGAATAACAAAGCCATAAATGTTGCACACAAATAAGATGAGGGTTCAACCTATCTGGTTGCCATCCATAGGAGTGAGCATCATGTGCTGACTTGTCGATGGCCCTTCAGTTGTTGTGGTTGTCCATGTCGGGCACGCGCATTCGATGCAGGGAACTGTTGAGTGGGGACTACAACTCCCTTCTGGTGTATGTTTTCCTTGTTGGAGCAGCTGCGGTGAGTCGGAAGACGGTGTGTCTGAAGATGCAGATAACGCATAATGTTAAGAACGACATATCTCTTTGATCTGAAGAAATACACTAAGAGATCAACAACAAGGTACAAGAGTGGTCACACGTCTGTTGACTGAAGACTAAATTGGGGCCACACGATTTTATTTTATTTTGGTACTGTCTGATCTACGCCGGATGGCTTGATGGCCATCTTGTGCCTACCGGCTGACACTGTTCGGAATCTTCCCCAAAGAGCCAACGACCAACGACAGAGCAGCCTGATATGTCTCCAACGTATCAACTTTTCCAAACACTTTTGCCCTTGTTTTGGACTCTAACTTGCATGATTTGAATGAAACTAACCCGGACTGACACTGTTTTCAACAGAACTGCCATGATGTTGTTTTATGTGTAGAAAAGAAAAGTTCTTGGAATGTCCTGAAAATCTACGGAGGCACTTTTTGGAATTAATAAGAATTTATGGGCGAAAGAAATACATCAGGGGGCCCAGGGCCTGTCCACGAGACAGCCCCCCTATAGGGCGCGCCCCCCTATCTCGTGGGCCCCCTGGACCTCCACCGACCTCAATTCAAACTCCATATATTCACGTTCGGGGAGAAAAAAATCGGAGAGAAAGTTTCATCGCGTTTTACAACACGGAGCCGCCGCCAAGCCCTAATCTCTCTCGGGAGGGCTGATCTGGAGTCCGTTCGGGGCTCCGGAGAGGGGGATCCGTCACCGTCGTCATCATCAACCATCCTCCATCACCAATTTCATGATGCTCACCGCCGTGCGTGAGTAATTCCATCGTAGGCTTGCTGGACGGTGATGGGTTGGATGAGATTTACCATGTAATCAAGTTAGTTTTGTTAGGGTTTGATCCCGAGTATCCACTATGTTCTGAGATTGATGTTTCTATGACTTTGCTATGCTTAATGCTTGTCACTAGGGCCCGAGTGCCATGATTTCAGATCTGAACCTATTATGTTTTCATGAATATATGTGTGTTCTTGATCCTATCTTGCAAGTCTATAGTCACCTATTATGTGTTATGATCCGACAACTCCGAAGTGACAATAATCGGGATACTTCTCGGTGATGACCGTAGTTTGAGGAGTTCATGTATTCACTATGTGCTAATGCTTTGTTCCGGTTCTCTATTAAAAGGAGGCCTTAATATCCCTTAGTTTCCGCTAGGACCCCGCTGCCACGGGAGGGTAGGACAAAAGATGTCATGCAAGTTCTTTTCCATAAGCACGTATGACTATTTACGGAATACAAGCCTACATTACATTGATGAACTAGAGCTAGTTCTGTGTCACCCTATGTTATAGCTATTACATGAGGAATCGCATCCGGCATAATTATCCATAACTGATCCATTGCCTACGAGCTTTTCGCATATTATTCTTCGCATATTTACTTTTCCGTTGCTACTGTTACAACTACTACAAAACCCAAAAACATTACTTTTGCTACCGTTACCTTTATTATCATACCACTTTTGCTACTAAATACTTTGCTGCAGATACTAAGTTATCCAGGTGTGGTTGAATTGACAACTCAACTGCTAATACTCAAGAATATTCTTTGGCTCCCCTTGTGTCGAATCAATAAATTTGGGTTGAATACTTTACCCTCGAAAGCTGTTGCGATCCCCTACACTTGTGGGTTATCAAGACTAATTTCTGGCGTCGTTGCCGGGGAGCATAGCTCTATTCTCGGAGTCACTTGGGATTTATATCTATTGATCACTATGAAGAACTTGAAAGACGACCGAACTACTATTTTTCCCTCAACTATGAGGGGAGGTAAGGAACTGCCATCTAGCTCTGCACTAGATTTTCCTTCCGTTATTAGTAAGCTTGCGACACCTAAACCTGCTAATCCTATGAATTCTGATATGTCGCATGTTATTGATGATGCCAGTTCTGCTATGCATGATGAAACTACTTCTGTGCGTGATACTACTTTGCCATTAGGTGAATTTCTTGATGAACAACTTGCTAGAGTTAGGGGGATTGAAAATATTGAAGAGCCTATTATTGATGATAGTGATGATGAAGGTTCTCCCAATGATTATGTATTGCCTATTGTTCCTAAGGGTTATGTTATGAATGAAGAAGGTGCTAGTGAAATTTTTGCTTGTAATGATAGATATGATCTTAAGAAATTATTAGCTAAATGGAAGAAACAGTCTCTTAATGCTAGAATGAAACATGACCCTGCTTTTGCTACTTCACCTATTTGTGTTACTGATAAGGATTATGAATTCTCTGTTGATCCTGAGATTATTACTTTAGTTGAATCTGATCCTTTTTATGGCCTTGAATCTGAAACTGTTGTGGCACATCTCACTAAGCTGAATGATATAGCTGCCCTGTTTACTAATGATGAGAAGTCTTGCTATTATTATATCCTTAAGATATTTCCGTTCTCATTAAAGGGTGATGCTAAGACTTGGTATAATTCTCTTGCTCCTGGTTGTGTGCGTAGTCCCCAAGACATGATTTATTACTTCTCTGCTAAATATTTCCCTGCTCATAAGAAACAAGCTGCCTGCGGGAAATATATAACTTTGTGCAAATCAAAGAAGAGAGTCTCCCACAAGCTTGGGGGAGGCTTCTCTGTTTACTTAATGCTTTGCCCGATCATCCTCTTAAGAAAAATGAAATACTTGATATCTTTTATAATGGACTAACCGATGCTTCCAAGGACTACTTGGATAGTTGTGCTGATTGTGTTTTCAGGGAAAGAACAGTCGACGAAGCTGAAATACTATTGAATAATATGTTGACTAATGAAAATAATTGGACTCTTCCCGAGCCAATTCCTGAAGTAATTCCTGAACCAATTGAGCCAACTCCTGAGCCTATTCCTAAACCCACTCTGAAGAAGAGAGGTGTTTTATTTCTCAGTCCTGAAGATATGCAAGAGGCAAAGAAATCAATGAAACAAAAAGGTATTAAAGCTAAAGATGCTAAGAATTTACCACCTATTGAAGAAATACATGGTCTTAATATACCGCCTGTTGAAGAACCACATTGTCTTGATAACCCGACACAGGTAGTAAAGGTAAATTCTCTCTATAGATATGATAAAGTTGAAATCCCCTCTACTAAATTTCATAGCCCATGCTTAGATGAATTTGATGACTTTATGGCTAGACAAGAAAGTTTTAATGCTTATGTTGGTAGAGAGTTAAAGAATAATACTTTCGACATAGGACGCGTAAGTGATAATCTGGCTAAAGTTAAAGATGAACTCAAACTCGTTAGCAAATATGCTTCTATGGTTGCTACTCAAGCTGAGCAAGTACTTACAGCTCAAAATGATTTGCTTGATGAATTAAATAATAAAAATGACTTTGCTGTTAGAGTGGCTACTAGAACTGGTAGAATGACTCAGGAACCTTTGTATCCTAAAGGCCACCCTAAGAGAATCGAGCAGGATTCTCAGAGAAACAATTTAGAGGCACCTAGTTCTTCTAAAAAGAAGAAAAAGAAAAACGATAGAACTTTGCATGCTTCTAGTGAACCTACTATAGACACACGTGAGAATCCCAATGATATTTCTATTTTTGATGCTGAAACACAATCAGGTGATGAACATGAACCTAGTGATAATGTTAATGAGAATGTTTATGTTGATGCTCAACCTAGCAAAAACAATGAAGTAGAGATTGAACCTGCTGTTGATCTTGATAACCCACAATCAAAGAATCAATGTTATGATAAGAGAGATTTTTTTGCTAGGAAGCATGGTAGAGAAAGAGAACCATGGGTTCAGAAACCCATGCCCTTTCCTCCTAAACCATCCAAGACAAAGGATGATGAGGATTTTGAGCGCTTTGCTGAAATGATTAGACCTATTTCTTACGTATGCTCTTAACCGATATGCTTAAAGTAAATCCTTATGCTAAGTATATGAAGGATATCATCACAAATAAAAGAAAGATACCGGAAGCTGAAATTTCCACCATGCTTGCTAATTACACTTTTAAGGGTGGAATACCAAAGAAACTTGGAGATCCGGGTGTGCCAACTATATCATGCTCCATTAAAATAAATTATGTTAGAACTGCTTTATGTGATCTTGGATCCGGTGTTAGTGTTATGCCTCTCTCTTTATATCGTAGACTTGAATTGAATAAGTTGACACCTACTGAAATATCTTTGCAAATGGCTGATAAATCAACTGCTATACCTGTCGGTATTTGTGAGGATGTGCCTGTTGTGGTTGCAAATGTCACTATCTTAACAGACTTTGTTATCCTTGATATTCCCGAGGACGATAGTATGTCTATTATCCTTGGTAGAACTTTTCTTAATACTGCAGGGGCTGTTATTGATTGCAACAAAGGCAATGCCACTTTTCATGTTAATGGTAATGAGCATATGGTACACTTTCCGAGGAAACAATCTCAAGTTCATAGCATCAATTCTATTGGAAAAGTTCCAACTATTATTATTGGAGGTTTTGAATTTCCTCTCCCTACTGTCAAGAAAAAGTATGATATTCTTATTGTTGGGGATTTTCATATCCCCGTTGAGGTAACTTAGTGTTATTCGAAATTTCTCCGGTTCCGTGTTATTCGGAATGAGTTTGTTAACAAGACTTGATCAACCTTGTTAGTGGATTCATTTTGATGATCACGAGATGGATGAAACTAGAAGACACAACCTTCTGTACCCTCTTTTTACTTTATGTTATTTAGAATAAATAAAGCAAAAATAGTATTATCTGTCTGTTTTTTGAATTATCCGTGCATTAAAAATTATCCCGAAAATAAAAGTGCTCCAAATGCCCTACAAATTTAGTATGATTTTTTCTGGAATATTTGAGGATTTTAGGCACTGAAAACACTGCAGGAGGGGCAAGCACCAGGCCACGAGAGTGGAGGCCCCCCTATAGGGCGCGTCCCCTGTCTCGTGGGCCCCTGGTGGCCCCCTCCACTTATGCCAGCACCCACACACTTCATCTTCTACCCAAAAAAATCCCCATCCAGCTCAAGCACGAGTTCTAGCTTGTTTTGCTGCGATTTTCGATCTCCTTGCTCAAAGCTCCATTCACAAAACTGCTTTGGGAGATTGTTGCTTGGTATGTGACTCCTCCATTGGTCCAATTAGTTTTTGTTCTAGTGCTTTATTCATTGCAATTTTTTGCTGCATAGGTGACCATGTTCTTGAGCTTGCATGTTAAATTTTTGAGGTCCCAAGCAATTCCAATGCATGATATAGGCTCTAGGCACTTGTAGGAGTAGTTGCTATCAATCTTGTTTAGTTTTATTCATTTTTATTTTGAAGTTACTAAAATTTCAGAATTTGTTCAGAAAAGAATTATGTCTAGGAGAATGTACCAAGGTGGTTCCTCGGTGAAGAAAGGGCCCAGGATTGCTATACGTGAGCCAGATGTTGAATTGCCGAGGGACGTTGATGTACGAGCTTGTGAGTGGCCATCCGATGATTTTATGGTCGAAGCAGGCTTCAAGGAGGAATTTGACGCATATGTGCATAATGCCGAGCTGGAGGACTTCTTACAAGATAAGTGTCCGCAGTACTATCAGTTAACTGATTCATTTGTGCGGAGGTTTAAATATAACTGTGCGCGTAATTCCCCTAGTGTCATATTTGATATTTATGATACATCTTATACCATGGATTTAGAGGATTTCACAATTGCTTGCAAACTCACGCGGTGGGGTAATATTAACGATCCTCACAAATCTGAATTTAGAGACTTCCTTGCTACTATTACTATGGGAGAATCTAGGGACATAGCACAAGCTACCATAGGGAGCATTCATTTTCCTGCTATGCATTATTTTGCTCTCTTTATTGGTAGATGCATTAACGGTAAGGATGAAGCATGTCACATGTGTGTCCCTGATCTATGTGTCCTCAAGAGTGCTGTGTTAGGTTATAAAGGTTATAACTTGGCGGCAATAGTTGCACGTAGGTTGCAGAATAATAGTAGAAAGGGGAATTTATTTGGAGGAATTTATGCAACCCGTGTGGCTAATTATCTTAATATAGCCCCACGAGAAGGGGATATGATTTTACCTCATGTTTATTTGGATAAAGAAGCTATGTTCAATCATCAATTTCTTGAGAGGAATGAACAATTCCTCCAATATTGACTAATCTATGACAGACGCAACGTCGTCCATGTTACTCTTCCTGCTCCCTACCTCTTTGATTATCAGGTAAAAGGAACATATGTTGTCACCAGGGAGGAAGTAGCTGAACACGAGAGGAGAGCGGAGGCAGCTTGCCAACACGCAGCAGCTCAGGAGGCGGTTGCCGCTGCATCTCAGTACGACTCCGGTTTCACTTGCGGATATCAGCCATGCGATCCTTGGTACTAGACCAACTTAGGCCAAAAGCCTAAGCTTGGGGGAGTACGTATTTCTCACCGACTTTACATTCATGCTCACACACTATTCGTCGGTGCTCATACTCTTTCATTGTATTATTCATGCTAGTTTAATTTTCTTTTTCTAGCTTTCTTCTTGTGTGTTTGGTAAACTTTGAGAAAACCAAAAAAAATTAGTTAGTTTAATTTCCATGCTTGTAGTAGAATTAAAATGAAAATCCAAAAAGATTTCTAGTTCTTCTTCTTACTTGTTGGGAGCTTTCCCGTGTAAATAATTTTCTTTTCTTTTCTTTCCTTTGGGGGTCGAGAAGACCATATTGAAAATGTTTAGTGGCTCTCATATGCATGATTGTTTATTTAACTTAGAGCCCATATTACTTGTCTTCTCTTTTTGAGTTGAATGCTTGCAGATTCCAGCTTAGTCCAATGCACGTGCACTCTTATTATTATACACATCGTTCGGTCGTGCAAGTGAAAGGCAATAATGATGATATATGATGGACTTATTGGGATGAGAAAAGCTGGTATGAACTCGACCTCTCTTGTTTTTGTAAATATGATGAGTTTATACTGGGTATGACTTGACTGGATCTCTTTTACCATGAATTACAATGTTTAGTCAGTCCTTGATCTTTAAAGGTGCTCTGCATTTATGTTTTGCGGTATCAGAAAGGGCTAGCGAGATACCATCTTGTTATATCATATTATGATTATTTTGAGAAATTGTTGTCATCCGAGTTTTATTATTATCGCTCGCTAGCTGATTATGCCATTGATATGAGTAAATGTGGGACCTAATTGTTATTATGAATATGGTTAGTTTATAATCTTTGATGAAAACTTGAATGCTGGCTTTACGTATTTACAACAACAAGAGCAAATAGAGTTTGTAAAAGTTTTTCTTTATCACTTTCAGTTTATCAACTGAATTGCTTGAGGACAAGCAAAGGTTTAAGCTTGGGGGAGTTGATATGTCTCCAATGTATCTACTTTTCCAAACACTTTTTCCCTTGTTTTGGACTCTAACTTGCATGATTTGAATGAAACTAACCCGGATTGACGTTCTTTTCAGCAGAACTGCCATGATGTTGTTTTATGTGTAGAAAAGAAAAGTTCTCAGAATGTCCTGAAAATCCACGGAGGCACTTTTTGGAATTAATAAGAATTTCTGGGCGAAAGAAATACATCAGGGGGCCCAGGGCCTGTCCACGAGACAGGGGGGTGCCCCCCCTATAGGGCGCGCCCCCTTATCTCGTGGGCCCCCTGGACCTCCACCGACCTCAACTCGTACTCCATATATTCACGTTCGGGGAGAAAAAAATCGGAGAGAAAGTTTCATTGCGTTTTACGACACGGAGCCGCCGCCAAGCCCTAATCTCTCTCGGGAGGGCTGATCTGGAGTCCGTTCGGGGCTCCCGAGAGGGGGATTCGTTGCCGTCGTCATCATCAACCATCCTCCATCACCAATTTCATAATGCTTGCCGCCGTGCGTGAGTAATTCCATCGCAGGCTTGCTGGACGGTGATGGGTTGGATGAGATTTACCATGTAATCAAGTTAGTTTTGTTAGGGTTTGATCCCTAGTATCCACTATGTTCTGAGATTGATGTTGCTATGACTTTGCTATGCTTAATGCTTGTCACTAGGGCCCGAGTGCCATGATTTAAGATCTGAACCTATTATGTTTTCATGAATATATGTGTGTTCTTGATCCTATCTTGCAAGTCTATAGTCACCTATTATGTGTTATGATCCGACAACCCTGAAGTGACAATAATCGGGATACTTCTCGGTGATGACCGTAGTTTGAGGAGTTCATGTATTCACTATGTGCTAATGCTTTGTTCCGGTTCTGTATTAAAAGGAGGCCTTAATATCCCTTAGTTTCCGCTAGGACCCCGCTGCCACAGGAGGGTAGGACAAAAGATGTCATGCAAGTTCTTTTCCATAAGCACATATGACTATTTACGGAATACATGCCTACATTACATTAATGAACTGGAGCTAGTTCTGTGTCACCCTATGTTATAGCTATTACATGAGGAATCGCATCTGGCATAATTATCCATCACTGATCCATTGCCTACGAGCTTTTCACATATTGTTCTTCGCTTATTTACTTTTCCGTTGCTACTGTCACAACTACTACAAAACCCAAAAACATTACTTTTGCTACCATTACCTTTATTATCATACCACTTTTGCTACTAAATACTTTGCTGCAGATACTAAGTTATCCAGGTGTGCTTGAATTGACAACTCAACTGCTAATACTCAAGAATATTCTTTGGCTCCCCTTGTGTTGAATCAATAAATTTGGGTTGAATACTTTACCCTCAAAAGCTGTTGCGATCCCCTCTCCCCGCCCCACCGCAGTGCCGTGGTTGCGCCGCCCCTGGGCCAATCCACAAAGACTCCCCGTCATCCAGATCTGGCGGCGGCAGTACCTTCAACCCACGCAACTCTAAAAGATAGCCATCTAAGCGCTGCTTCCGTGGCGAACTTGCGGCCCTGCACCCTTACGTTAGACACCAGCCAACCGGCAGCCTAGGAGCTCCGCCGCCTCGAGGGGTGCTGCTTCCCATTGGGAATCGATTGGCCCAGAATAAAAAATCAGACAACTGACGCCTAAATAAAGTGATTTGAGATGAGGGTGCGACCTATCTGGTGGCATGGTGAAGTAGGCAGGTCCAGCTGCCGAGTCGGTGAGGCCGGCGGGGTTGCGGTGGCGACCGGTGGCAGGGAAAGAGCGATGTCGCGACGATCGATGGCTACGCGGAAGCAGCGCCAGGACTCTGGACGGATCCGAAGTTGGAGCCGCTCCGGCGCCATGAACAACGGCGGGGGTGAATCGGCTCCGGTACGGTTCACGCGGCCGTCGTCAAGGTAGCACCAGCAGCACGAAGTAAGAGGCACACGGCCCAGTGCACGACGGCAAATGGACAGCGTCTCCGGCATTAGGGAGGAGGGCCGCTGTGAAATTGGTGCGGTAGGGGACGCCATGGAGGTGGGGCTGAGGTTTTGCGGCTCGGGAGAAGGGAGCTTCCCGGGGAGAAGGTGATTTGGCGCCCACGAGG
>NC_041389.1:474079854-474090510 GCF_002162155.2 Triticum dicoccoides
TCTGAAATGTGAGGGGGAGTTACAGTTCTACCCTTGCCTATAGGATTCTCGGCTTGGGTCAGTGTACTGAGGGTCGGGGATAGTAGAGTAACTTTGCTTCTCCCCAAATAGTGGGCGGGAGCAATTTCGGGCGAGGAGGGCGCGTTTTGAACTATAGTGGGTGTGAGCGATTTCGGGCGAGGAGAGCGTGTTTTGAAATAGTGGGCGCGAGCTATTTTGGGCGAGGAGAGCGTGTTTTGCCGACCATGGTTTATGAATTATTCGGCACATGTCATTTCGGCCGAGGAGAAGGCGTGCTTGGATGAAGTTACGAACCTACCTTCGATGTACAACGGGCCAATTGATGCGTGTCCCACATAGGATGGTAATTTCGCGTCTCCCATTTATTTGCTCGGGCGAATTCCACCGAGCAGAGAGGATGTTTAATGGTTTGTTCAAATTTTGGGAGAACGAGCATCCACGTCTACCTTACCAAGTCTATTCGAATCAAATTTGGAAATATTAGCTTGCCATTTCTTTTTTAGATAGAGAGATGATGCTCGGGAGTAATGTGTTTTTACATGCTCGTTGCTAGCGATTTACTATATGACAAATAGTTGACCCACTCAAAAACGCAAATCAAACCCAAAATGAAATAGCTCGTTCAGTAGGTCAAAATAGTGACTAAATCCAAAATTGAACACCTCAATCGAGTAGCATGTTGTATAGTATTATAGTACTCCATGAACATGTTGAAAGTCAAATTAGTGAACTTGTTTGATATACGCATATATCCGTTCATGTGTGGATTGCAGACAACATGTTCTCCAATTTAAATATTTGAATGCAAGTTTATATCGAAACATGGTTTATATCAGTCTTTGATGCATAATACGCGACCTCCCCCTCTCCCGGACTCCTGTTCTCTCTCTCTCTCTCGTCGACAATCTTCAATTCTGTCGCACGCATCCGACACAAAAACCTTGTTGGTCCCTCTCCCTTTCTCTCCATCTCTCTCTCTCTCTCTCTCTCTCTCTCTCTTTGTGTGTGTGTGGGGGGGGGGTCTTTCTAGTTTGCATGCATATATACACCATCTATAGGTCTCTCTCGCACACTATGTATGATACTCTAGCTAGTCCAAGCTAGATATCTTGGGTGCACTCATCGTACGCACACAAATTCCTTGGCTCTTTGCTCGTAACTCTCTCACGCACCACTATGTCATCTCGGAGCTCTTCCCCCCTCTCTCAAACTCTCCATCCGCTTGGGTCACACATACGCATGCATATCTCACTCGCACTCGATAGGCCCATCTAAAACTCTATCTCTCTCCCTCGTTCTCTCTCCATCTCACACGCACACACACACAATCTCATGCCCAGCTAGCCAAGTATGATGGTCTCTCACTCAATTGTAGGCACACGCAGTCCCCCCTATATGTATATGACTAGCTAATCTTAGTCTCCATCACAAACATGTGCATGGTCTATCTCGATTTCTCTCGGGGCATCTTTCTATCACGCACGCACTCCCTCGATCTCCCACCCATATAGTCCCCTCACGATCTCGAGGGGATCTCTCTATCACAAACACACCCTCTCTCCCTCCCCATGCGTCCATGCCATCCATGTGTCCCTCTCGACCTTTTTTCCTTGTTGGCCAGACCTCTATTGGACATGTGCTACAGGGGTGTGTCTCTCCGTTGCAAACAATCACACACTAGCTATCTTCGTGTATCTCCTCGCCTCGCTTTTCCATCTCGGAGATGCATGCATGATATGTTCGCATAAGAAACGAAAAAACACACACTCTCTAATTTATCGTTTGTTGTAACTTTCTCTTTCACACACATACTCTTTCTTCACACTTACTCATTCTCCTTCACACGCACTTGATCTGTCTCGACTGAGGCACTCTCCTCGGTCCATAGCATATAGATTTATTGAAAAGTCAAACATCACAAAGTTTGACCATGTACGTGGAGAAAAATTATTACATCTAGTACGGCAAACATATACCATTAGATTCACCATGAGATGTAGTTTTGTATAATGTATCTTTGGTATTGTAGATATAAATAACATTTGCGTAAACCTGATCAAAGTTTCCAAAGTTTGACTTCTAAAAAATTCACATGCACTGCATTATCGAGTGGATGGAATATCTCTTTCCCCCTCAGCTATCTGACGCACCACTCAGCCTTATCGGGGCTCCTCAACCTCTTTCAAACCTTATTGGTCAGTTTTGTTCGTGACCTGACCCTCATGCCTTGATGGCCGGTACTTCCTGGTGTGGACGTGAGATGTAAAATATTTCTGCCTGGCCAGGCTTGTGTGGTGCTGAAGCATTTGGTTCATGCCTGGGCCAGGCAAAGCATCAATGTCCCATCAATCAATCCATGCATCAATTATTTAATGCTAATATCCATCCATGTTGCTGTTAGCCTCATGGCCGCACGACCAGGCACGGCCAGGCGTTTGAAATCGGTCGCCTGGGCCAGGCTACTTGCAGTGTCTGGAGTTTAGCCAGGCTAATTAAAGTGCAAGAGAACCCAGGCCAGGCGGGCTTTCTTTTTCACAGGGTAGCAACCAAACAAGGGTGCATGAAATCCAGCCACAACCCCAGGCCAGGCAAAAGATGCTCAGGATGCAAGCCAAACTGGCCTTATATCTCCCTGGTTCACACATACACATGTCTCTCTCGCGCTATACATATAGACCCATCCAACAGTCTCTGCCCTTGTTCTCTCTCCATGTGACACGCACCCTCCTAAGTACCATAATCCCTCACTCCATCATAGGCGCAAGCACTCCCTCCCCCTCCTAAGTATGATTATCTCTTACTAGCCATCAGGAACACACGTATTGTCTCCTTCCATACATACGTCTATCTCGATATCTCTCGGGGGATCTTCTATCGCGCACACACCTTGTCACTAGATCTCCCACCCATGTAGTCCCATCACGATCTCCAGGGGATCTCTCTATGACAAACATACACTCTCTCCTCCCCATGTCTGCATTTTCTCCGTACGTCTCTTGACCTCTCTCCCTTGTTTGTCAGACCCCTCTTGGCCACGTGCTAGGGGTCTTGCTCTCTCGGTTCCAAACAACCACACACTATCTCCTCACCTTGCCTCTGTTGCCAAAGATGCATGTGTGATATGTTTTCATAAGACACGCACGCTTTTTCTCTACTTTTATCGTGTGTTGTCCATGTCTCTTTCACACACGCACACACACTTTTCTCTCTCTCTCTATCTCTCTCTCTCTCTCTCTCTCTCTCTAGTTAGGGACTCTGTCACGTCCATAAGCATATGGATGTTTTGAAAAGTCAAACCTCAGAAAAGTTTGACCAGGTATATGTGGAGCAAAACATTTACATCTGGAACGATCATTAGATTCATCACAACATGTACTTACTTCATACTATCATTTATCTTTGGTATTGTAGATATAAGTAATTTCTTTATAAACTTGGTCAAAGTTTCAAAAGTTTGACTTAAAAAAAATGTTGGAACTACATTATCGAACGGAGGGAGTAGCTCTTTCTCTCTCTCTGCTATCTCTCACGGGCCTCCCCTCTCACTTGAACTCTCTATACCGATGGATTATACGCTCACTGTGTCAGCATATAGCTCCGTATATTGTTTAGTTGACCGGTCAACCAATCCACTTGCTGCCTTGTCAACTCGTGTTCTGTATCTTCGTGTGCTGGCCCATGTGGCAGTGGGTGAAAATAAGTAAACTAGAGGCCCATCTGACATGCGGTGAAGTAAACAAAGTTGAAACCACTCGGGGTAGCACCCCGCATGCTAGTAAATTGAGGGCGCATTGAGGACAAACTTCTTGCGCGCGAAGGACGCACTCGCGCACAATTCACCACTGCGCGGCGGCATGCATAGAAGGACGCACTCTCGCACACCCAGCACACAACACACACCAGCACACGTGTACACCGGCGTCGCCGCCGGTTGAGATGGACGGCGAGGCAGCCAACAAGCGGAGGCGGCTCGAGCCAAAACCGCATCCGGCGAGCCTGGACTTCATCAGCAGCCTCCCTGACAACATGTTGCTCGTCATCATCGGCCTCCTCCCCACCAAATCTGCCGTGCGGACCGCCCTTCTCTCCCGGCGGTGGCGCCCCCTCTAGCGCTGCATCCCCCTCAACCTCACCGTCGACAGCTGCCTTTGCGACGGGGATTGCAAACGCATGGCCACATTCTCCAAGATCCTTTCATCGCACCCTGGGCCAGCCAGATGCCTTGACATCCGCATGTTCAGTACCAACTGCAAGGTCCAACCCAAGTTCGACGAGTGGTTCTTATCCCCCGCCCTAAATCAGCTCGAGGAGCTCAGCTTTGAAGTTGGACGATGTCACTCTCTGCCGCCGTCCGCGCTCCGCCTCACGCCAACGCTGCGCCGCACCAGCTTCAGCTCCTACTATCTTCCCCAGATTAATGTCGCGCCCGCCATTCTTCTCCCTCAACTCAAGCAGCTCGACCTCTTCGACGTTGTCATCTCGAAGAAGGCTATGGAGCACCTGCTCTGCAGCTGTACTGCACTCGAGTACCTTCGTCTTGAGCAGATCCACGGGTTCATTAGTCTCCACATCGCCTCGATGAATCTCCGATGGATTTATGTGTCTTGCTGGCCCCGCAACAAGACATCAATTGGGAAGAGATCACTCCAGCTGTTCCATGTTATGGTCATTGAGAATGCGCCTTTCCTTGAGAGATTGCTTGTACCGGATCTAGAAGGTCCAACAAAAATCGGGGTCATTGACGCGCCGAAATTGACAGTGTTGGTGTACTCGTCTGCCAAATTCTCCGAACTCTTTATTGGATCTGTAATCATTAAGGTACATCACTCATCTTCTTCTCCGTCTTCTTGAAATTCACATTTTTAAATTTCTTCTTGATGTATTTACGACCGTCTTCCAGAAAATGATTCCCACAAGCTTGACCCACTCCATGCGCACAGTGAAGATCTTAGCACTAAAATCTATCGGCCCCAATCTGGATCAAGTTGTTGGACTCCTTACATGCTTTCCGTGCATGGAGAAGCTACTCATCTAGGTGAAACTTCTTTCCTATAAGTAAACGGTAATCACAACGTAGCTCAATTTTTTCGTAATTTCCCAAATTACAATGACAAGTGTAGTGTTCAAAACTGCATCTACGCACTGCACCGAAAGAAATGTTTTTATTATTTTTTCTCACATGATCACCTCCATCATTTTTATGTTGTACTACTATAGTAGCCTAGGCTAGTCATAGTGAAACATGTGCCAAATTCACTTTGATGCATTTAGCATCGATGCCCCTCCATTGCTCACCTGGTGCCCCAATCTGGATCACCTACTTTGCTCCGGTGCCAAATTAACTCACGCAATGAAAAAACACTGTGTGGGAGAGAGAGAGGACTGAGGCAATAAAAAACACTTGTTTGGGAGAGTGAGAGGCTGGTGTAGTTGGTTTGATTGATTTGTTTATACATGTGGGTCTGTGTGCACAGCTGTGCCAACTCTCTCACATCGCGAGAGCGGTGACAAAATCTTTTGATTTGACATCGATGCGTATTATGTGGCATACTTTTGCGAAATATGGCATCGGCCACATAGTGGAAGGCAACAAATGCCCAAGCTCTTCACGTGCTCCTAGTTAAATGAGAGGAAACAGAAAGAGAGAGAGAGAGAGAGAGAGAGAGAGAGAGAGAGAGTGAAAAATATCACTAGCCAGCCAACCCTATCGTATGAGCGAACGATATTGGTACCTCTTGATGACACGACAATCTTATGCAGCCAGCTGCTCTAATATTGGAACAAACATAACTACTCACAAAGCATATTCATGTTCATAATCAGAGGGATATTAATATGCATTAAGGATCTGAACATATGATCTTCCACCAAATAAACCAACTAGCATCAACTACAAGGAGTAATCAACACTACTAGCAACCCACAGTACCAATCTGAGGTTTTGGTACAAAGATTTGATACAAGAGATGAACTAGGGTTTGAGAGGAGATGGTGCTGGTGAAGATGTTGATGGAGATTGCCCCCTCCCAATGAGAGGATCATTGGTGATGACGATGGTGATGATTTCCCCCTCCCGGAGGTATGTTTCCCCGGCAGAACGGCTCCGCCGGAGCCCTAGATTGGTTCCGCCAAGGTTCCGCCTCGTGGCGCGGAGTTTCATCCCGTAAGCTTCCTTATGATTTTTTCCAGGGTAAAAGATTTCATATAGCAGAAGATGGGCACTGAAGGGCTACCAGGGGGCCCACGAGGCAGGGGGCGCGCCCAGGGGGGTAGGGCGCGCCCCCACCCTCGTGGCCAGGGTGTGGGCCCCCTCTGTACTTCTTTCGCTCCATAATTATTATTAAATCCAAAAATGACTTTCGTGGAGTTTCAGGACTTTTGGAGCTGTGCAGAATAGGTCTCCAATATTTTCTCCTTCTCCAACCCAAAATCCCATCTGCGGGCATTCTCCCTCTTTATGTAAACCTTATAAAATAAGAGTGAATAGCCATAAGTATTGTGACATAACGTGAAATAACAGCCCATTATGCAATAAATATCGATATAAAAGCATGATGCAAAATGGACGTATCAGGGTGGTGGAGTCGTTGGTCACTCCTGAGAAAGGCTTGGTAGGCTGTAGCTAGTCGTATGGTACTTGGAGGCTATCGAATGTCTCGACGGATAGGACATTGAGCCATGCGCCGCTGTTGATGAGGCTCTTGGTGACTTGGACGTTGCTGATGACGGGCGAGCAAAGCATCGGGAGGGCGCCGATAGTAGCTGCGCATTTGAGCTGGTCCGACGAGCTGAAGTCGATGGCGTACTTGGACCACCTGAGCGGGTGCGTGGCCTCGAGCCTGGGAAGGGACAAGTTCACCTCACGAGCAAACTGCTTGAAGATGCGTTGGGAAGCTGGGGCCTGAGCACCGCCCAAGATGCAGGCGATAGCGCGCGGCTCCTCGAAGCCCCCAGCCACCTTGTCTTGATGGTGGTCGTCATTCCTTCTTGGCGGTGGCGGCAATAGAGGGAGGCCGACATTACCCTGAGGACGGTCCTCACGAGGCTGGTCCCTCCAAGCACCCTCACGAGGCTGGTCCTGCTAGTGGTCCTCGCGGGGCCGGTCGCGCCACTCCTGACGGGGGCCGCGATCGTCCCAGCGTCCTCCACTTCATCCTCCTCCCCGTCCGTAGCCTCGGTCACTGCGCTCGGAGCATCGACCGAAGCGTCCATCTCGAATGGCCCTGAGCTCCTAGCAGTCGCTGGTGTTGTGGCTGTGCACGTTGTGGAAGGCGCAGAATGGGCGGCTGCTCTTAGACAGCTCAGGGTGGTCCTGGTCGCGCTTCGTGTCCGGCTTGGCTACTCCCTTGCGCTTCGCGTCCTTGGCCTTGGCTTTCTTCTCTTCTGGGTCGGTCACAGGGAGCTCGAGGAGGGAGAGGCGCCCCTCCTTGGCTCTTGCGCACTTGGTCGCCATGTTGAACATCTCCAGAGCCGTGCATACCATGTTGAACATCTCCAAAGCCGTGCATAGCTCCTCGTGGATGGAGAGCTCCTCCTTCATCTTGATGTCGCGGACACCATCAGAGAACGCTGAAATGATGGCCTCGTCTATCACCTTGGGAATCTTGAGGCGAACGTTGTTGAAGCGCTGGATGTACTTCTGCAGGGTCTCTCCTGGCTGCTGCTTGATGCGGCATAGGTCACCCGCAGCCGGCAGGCGGTCACGAGTGCCCTGGAAGTTGGTGATGAAGCGGTCGCACATCTCATCCCAGGAGGAGATCGACCCCGGGGGCAAATTCAGGAGCCATGAGCGAGCACCATCTTTGAGAGCCATGGGAAATCAATTCGCCATGACTTTCTCGTCGCTGTTGTCCGCCTCGATGCTCAGCTTGTAGAGCTGCAAGAACTCCGCATGGTCGGGGGTGCTGTCATAGCGCGGGGGTAGGTCTGGCTTGAACTTGCCTGGCCAAACGATGCTACACGACTCTGGAGTGAAGGCACAACAACCTGCTGTGGCCACCGGGGCCCGTCGCGGGGGCGGAGCTTGATCTTGATGCCCATGCATCGCCGCCGCAGGCGGCACACGGTCTTGACGCAGTGGCGCTGGGAGTGCAGGAGCGTTTTCTCGCGGTCGGGGAACTTCTTGGCAGCTTCCCTCTTCGTGCGCGGGCGCCCGACGCGGCGGGTCACGTCGAGGGGCTGCGCGTCTTGGTGCTAGGCGCCGTCTTGGTACGGAGGTGGCGGAGGTGCTCCGTGAGCTACGTCGCCCGCAGCTGGAGGAGGTCAATGCAACGAGAGAGATGGTATGGGGGAGCCCACAGTGGCGCTGACGAGCTCAGCGATGCGGTCCAGCCAGTCCTCGTAGAGATCGTTGACCGGGCGGTAGCGCAGGAGCCCGCGAGCCATTAGTAGTGCAGCCTGCGCGTCCGTGGGCGTGCGATGAGCATGGGAGGACAAGCCGGCCAGAGTCAGTGACGGGGTGGCGGTGCGGCCGTCCTGCCGCACAGAGGGGTGCAGCGATGATGCTTGCTGCTCATTTCCCGTCGGGCCGATGGCGGCGTTGGCGGCGGGTGATGGAGAACGACGGGGAGGCCCGCCGATAGGAGCTGTCTGAGCGACACGGGCAGCCAGGGCGGCCCGGCGCTCGGCGAGCGTCCGCCATGGACGCGGTGGAGCAGTGGTGCATGGATCGACGGAAGAAAGGCTTCAGCGCACCCCTGCTTGGCACGCCAAATGTCGGATTACAGGTTCCGGCAAACCCTTGAGGTTCGAACACCGGAGTGTGCACGAAGATCTCTCTCCCTCTCTAGCTCACTCGCACAACGATCTAAAGGCCTAGCCTGCCGAACCCGAGGAACAAGGGACACAAGAGTTTATACTGGTTCGGGCCACCGATGTGGTGTAATACCCTACTCCAGTGTGGTGTTATGGATTGCCTTGTAGGCTGAGGATGAACTAGTACAAAGGGTGAACTGCCTCAGGAGGAGAGGTGTTCTTGAGTTCTATGAGCTAGTGAGGATGGTCTTGGTGAATGGATCCGGTCCAAGATCAGTTGCCTCCTATGGTGGTGGCTAGTCCTATTTATAGAGGCCCCGGTCCTCTTCCCAAATGTTTAGGTGGGAAGGGATCCCACAACGGCTAATTTGAAGGGGGACAGCTAGTAGAAGCTATCCTGACAAAAGGTGGTCTTTGTCTGCCAAAGGCTCCGGTGGTGACGCCATCGTGGGATCCGCGATGACCCCCGTCCTGCCGTCGTGCTGGTCTTGGCCTCGTTGCACCGATATGGAAATATTTGCCTGATGTCTCGGGACTCCTCGCCTGCACCTGCCCCTTTAGCACCAAAGAGGCAATCGGTACTCTGCGCCCGCTGGCGCCCGCCTGGCCTTGGTCGTCATGGCTCACGTCACGGAAACCTCGCGAGGTGCTTCTTGCCTTGATCTCTCCGCTCCTCGCGAGTCAGCCTAGTGAGGCTGCCCCTAAGGAGGTCTTGTGTCGTCCGCCTCGCGAGGCTCTGCCCCTCGCGAGGGTCTTGAGTGTTTGCTGATGAAGATGGCCCGTACCAGACCGTTAGCGGAGCCACGCCACGGGCCGCGGGCAGGAAAGTCTGGGAACCCCCGTTCCTAGGACGCCGACTGTAATGCGTATGAAATTCCATAAAAACAAACAAAAGAACATAGGGGATATATAGAAATAATTGCTTAAGGACTGTGCTAACCACCAGTCGACTGGTCGTTAGCAACAGATCCGCATGAGTCTATCCCGATCCACTTCTCCCGATAGTTAGCGATATGTGCGATGTCTTCCCACACTCGCTTTTCACTAATTTTTTTCCTTCTCTCAAAAACCGTAGTAAATCGCTAGTGGTTTTTTCTGGTTTTTCGCTGCATAATATGAAAAGAAAATAAAGGTGCTTAAAAGAGGATTCGAACCCAGGTCTATGCAATAGATGTTGAGCCAAATAACCAACTAAACCACCTGTTGTTGTTGTCTATTATAGATAAACAACGTTATTTAAACCTTTCTTATTTCTGCCATATCAGAAAAAAAATAAAGTTTGGCTTGGTAACTTTGGCATGACCAGCGTGATAACTATAGTATGAGCAACATGATAACTATACCATGATAAGGCTGGTAACTACAGTATGAGAAGGTTAAGGCATGGGGAAGTATGGTAATTTAACACAAAAATTACCGGTGAAAATGTTTAAAAACTCCCCCCTTGGATGAAAGATACTGTGGTGTTTAAAACGTAAGATATTAGTTATCATATCTGCAATGTATACATTATCATGTTTTTTACACAGAAATTACCGGGTGTATGTTTTTCAACAAAAAAATCTGGTCAAAAATTAGAGTGGCGTTTCTATGGGAGTTATGAACTTTGTATGTCTCTATTACCATGCTATTTACATAGAAATTACTAGGGTACCCCCACCCCCACCCCTCGCCATAGTCGCCACATTTACCAGGATCGGGTACATAAGTTATCAGGTCTACCATGTATGAGTTATCATGTTATTTGCACATAAGTTACCGTGGCATGTTTCAGCGACTTGCCCCGCCCCCACCCTAGCCGACCAAGTCATCATGACCGGGGGTACATAAGTTATCGGGTCCACCATGTTTGAGTTATCATGTTATTTGCACATAAGTTAC
>NC_041389.1:474090857-474130563 GCF_002162155.2 Triticum dicoccoides
AACTATTTCTCCATACTTTCCAAAGTTAACATGGCGTTCTTATGTACGTGAGTTATCGAGAGTATGTTAGAGTATGTTTCGAGCAAAAAAATATCTGGGGTCACAATTACAACGGTGTCCGATAAATTACCGGATGTATACTTTTTAACAACTTTTTTCCTGGGTCAAAAAAGTTATCGCGTCTAGGCTCAATAAGTTATCATGTCTGCTATACATATATACCAAGTTATTTATACATGAGTTACCGGAGGTGTTTTTCAACAACAAAAAAATAGCAGGCTCAAAAAGTTACCATGTTTCAGCTAATTAAGTTACCAGCTAAGCGCTGCGTATATTACCATGCTCGGGATAGATGGCAAGAACCACTAAATTTGGAGCAAAATCTCATCCAACCCAGCAAATTACGATTTCATTTTGTCGAACTAGTTAACTCAACTGGAAACATGCATAACATTAAGAGAAACAACATTAGTCGAGCTTTAGGAATTGACGCAAGTACTACACCACGCAACAATTTATCACAACAAGCAGCTTAGTCCATGTGGTTTATGTCCCTCGTCACAATTCTTGAGTCTGAAGTTTTACTCCAGCTTCCAGCAAAAAAAAATCGAGAATTAGCACAGCTTTTATTTTGATGCTACGAGATTTAAAAGGTTCAGTTTTTATGTTTTTCAACTTGAACCACTAACATGTTGTAGCTCGTTGGTCGAACCGAGCGTGCGGAGGCTGTGCATGTTCGATCCCCATCGGCCGCTTTATTTTCCTTCCTCGGGTCTAGCAATCAGCCAACACAGAAAAGAAAAATAGCTAGCGATCCATCTAGTGCGGGAGGTAGAACGTGAATCGTTAGATGCGGATCGTGCGAGTGGTGAATTGTACGTGCTTATTGCAAAAATCCAGTCGTTTGGAGAATAGCTTTCTCGATTGCTTAATACACTGGGGAACAACTCGATCTTAACAAATAACCATGGCACACCGGGATAATTTTAACTTACCATACGTCGGAGCCACGACCTCGTCCGGCCGCCGTATTGGGCACCCATCAGCACCGCGGAGCACTGCAGGCAGATGCGGCGGCGAGCTGTTCCGTTCCTCTGCCCTCTCTGGGTCGCTCACGCGCTGGACCTGTCGACGATCATCAGCCGGCCGCCGCCGTCCAAGGTCGGCCGCTTCTGTTCTGACGAGAGGAACGAGTGAGGGCGGATGAGTGACAGAATCAGATCCTGAGGGGCCGAACGAAAAAACACCAAGGACTCACAATGGTTGCCCGCGAACTCGTGTGTGCGTGATGTGTGGACGTCCCGGTGTACATGAGAACACATGAACGCGCCGCCCAGGACTGGTTGCACAAGTTGCAGACCGTACTGACATAGTATTTGCAAGTTGTGGGATCGTATTGGACCAGTTTGAGAGTTTAGGCACCATTTTGGTCCTTGCCAGCGAGTTCAAGGACGGCTGATGCATTTTACTCTTCAACCAAAGCCTGATCTAGCTGAGCCCAATTTCAGGACTAGGCTAGTGCAAGAATGCAGATTCTGTGAGCTTATGCACCCGGGCCTCACTATCCTAACACTCCAATGTTGCTTTGAAATCTGTGCTACACAACTACCTTATTACATGGAATTTTCTTTTTTTTTGTTCCTCTCATATAAAACATGTCTTGAACTTCAAACTTTGCAGTACAACATAACTTTGTAACTAGAATGTGAGATAAAACTTTCAGATTTTTTTGTCCGACATAAATATGAAAAATAAGATTTTTTAATCAAAAAAAATCTCATTTTGTATATTTATGTTGGACCAAAAAATCTGTAAGTTTTATCCCACATTCTACATAGAAAGCTTTGTTGTGCTGCAAAGTTGAAAGTACAAATACATGTTCTATATGAGAGAAACAAAAAAGAGAAAATTATTTGCACGAATCTTGATGCAGAAATGAGTGGTTGGATAAGGAGTACCCGAGTGCATAGGCTCTAAAACATGTTTTCGGCTAGTGCAATGATATATGAGAAAAGGCTCAAGGCGATCCCGAATTTGCATTAACAAAGTCATCAACCGACAAGGAGTACATAAGCACCAGATTACAAAGGAAAATAAGAGCATAAAAGAAGCTGGGCTGATACAAGGTGCACAGGGGGGATAACTTGAAGGCAGCTACAAGAACAAGTGTCGCTGCCATCGACCACCGCTACAACCAACACCAATGAACCAAAGTACCAAACTAAGGTTAAGGGAGGATGGCACCATCGAACATGCATCATGTCACTGACTGCACCCAAAGGACCAAAGGGGCCAGACCACGATATGTCTCCACTGCCAGAAAGGGCCTCAACCCTTTCACCCTAGCTTGAAGGATGTCGCACGGCGGCCGACAGAGCGGTTCTCCAAAACCTAGATCAATGGAGTCCAAGCTGCCAAAGGATAATCAGCAGGAGCAAACCCACAAGCATGAGTAGCCTTCCACACGAGCATCGTCGCCGACTGTGACTAAGACATACACTACTAGGAAAAGGCATACTAATGGCGCACCGGTTTTGCCTACTAATAGCGCACTACCGATGCGCCATTAGTACCACGCCACTAGTATTTTTTACCCATTAGTATCTGGTATACTAATGGCGCACCAAGCAGTGCGCCATTAGTATGTAAGACCATGCGCCATTAGTATGCCTTCCGGGGGGCCATACGTAACCATGTGCTTTGTCATACTAATGGCGCACTCTGTGGTGATGCCCATTAGTATCCTTTGGCAGACTAATGACGCACCTGGAGGTGATGCGCCATTAGTATGAATATTTGTTTTTTTTACTTTTCTGTTTTTTGCACAGGTTACAAAATATATTATTGGACAAAATATAGACAGCAGCACACAACAATAGCAGATTCATCGAATACAATAGAAGATTAGTCTCCGAATACAATTCATCATATTAGTCTCCGAATTCAAAAGACCGAACAAAGATAAAACATTACGAGTCTCAAGACCGCGAGTATCGAGTTTGTCTTCACATTACAAGTCGATATCGATCATCTAAACTACCATCACATAGAAGAGAGGTGCGGTCATCATGATGAGCATCATCGCGATCAAACTGGTCTTCACCCGGTTCCTCCAACGCTCCCTCCTCTCTCCCGCTAGATAGCGGGCGTATCTAGATTCGTCCTCCGCCCTAGTGGTGTACCCTTTGTAACTGTTACCACTGAAACGGTGAACCTGTCTCCGACACTCCTCCCAGTCGTCGTAGACTCCGGGAACCTTACCCTTGTACACGACATACGACGGCATCTCTATGCACAAGCCAAACAACAGACAATACATAAGCAATATGTAAGTATGCAACAAAAGGATCGGAAGAGAAAAGCAAGACATTAATAGCACGATTCATGATCCTACTAATAAATAGCATCGATTATATCTAACTTGAATGACTGTCCAAACCAAAAAGACATACGAATTCATTAAAGTTTAATTACAACATGAGCCAATCAATGTTTCAGAACTACACATCACTACTTTCGACTCGACTCATCGGACAGGAGCGTGGATGAAGCTGTCGTATGTCGTGATGGTCATGAAATTGCGGTCGTTGTCACCCTGCATTTGTAGCGTTCCATCTATCTCACTGTTGGACGGTTGATATCTGAGGAAGAACTGCCCCGAGGTATGAAGGACATCTTGATGGATGATGTCCGCAAACTCCGACTGGATGCGAAAGAATTCTTGTCTGAGGTCCGCGTCCTGGATTGCCGACAACCTTGCGGCCCAATCTTTGAGATTATCTGGTAGCAGAAGGTGATGATGGTCCCTTACGATCGCCCGCATGTGATGGAGGGCGTAGTAGGCATCCTTCTGACCGCCAGGCGGCTGCTTGACGCAGCAGAACTTCGTATTGTGTGAGAAGGTGTGCTTGCCGTACTTACGAACTGCCCTACAAACTGCCCTGGTGAAGGTGCCTCCAGATTTGGCGTAGCCGGGGAGAACATCATCAAGAACTTTCTTGATATTTGTGTAGTCTATCTTGGAGTTACGGTTCGGGTCGAAATACGTGGCCATGGAATATTTCGGGCTTAAGAGGATGAGTGTGCAATGTGTGTCACTGCACAAAACACGGAATGTTAGAAAAAAAAAAGAACGATCGAAATCTAAGAAATCATATGTTACGGGGCGGTTAAGGGATGACTTACTCGGGAAAGTAAGCCACAAGGAAGTTATCCTTATCTGGGTTTGCCAGAATGACGCCTTCGAGGTGTGAACTCGCAACTTGGCGGTCCCCGGCGCTGCTCAAGTGCTTGGCACGCATGTAGAAAGGGTCGACTATCACGATGTCCGGGGTCTTGTCTCTAATGATCCGCATCTCCATACTCAGCGAAAACAACCGAACAAAGGTGTAGTGCAGCGGATGAAGGTTAAACATAGCAAAGATGTCATCAAACCGCAGGACGATCGTACCCCCGATGTCGCCATCCACAAAGCCCTTGCCCTCTAGCACCTTGGCCATGAAAACCGGGTATGCCACATCATTCTCTCTGAGACCCCGCTTCTCCAAAGAAAGAACACTGTCGTGCAGACTCCGCATAGCACCGGTTGCAGCATTGAGCATATTTGGCGGTAGCATCGCCCTACCCGCCACATGCACCCTCCTCGAAATATCCTTAGGTGAAGGTGGCCCGTCCTGAGCACGGATCGAACTCGGTGCCGGCTGGCTCGCACCGGCGCCCTTGTTAGTCTTTCGTTTCCGTCCCTTCTTCTTGATCTCCTGTAATGGGACCGAGTTCTGCTCACAGACCGCCTTCTTGAGCGTGTTGGGGCTGATAATATTTCACACCTCAGCTATCTGAGGCTCGGTGAAGGCGGGAGCTGGAGGCGTCTCCTGAGAACTGAACGCCAGACGACGCCTGTTGCAATTGGATTTCTCCGCCGTACCAGCTAGATCGCGGTCGTCTTGGTTGGGTTCTTGAGAAAGAGGCCCGCAGAACTCGTCAGCGTACCCATGTTTGGTAAAGTACTTATCGACTTTGGTAAATGTACCATCGTCGTTGTCGTCGTCATCCGGATCCTGTGCCATAGGGATGTCCGGATCCTGTGCCATAGGGATGTCCGGCATAGGGATGTCCGGCAGGGCCGGTAGCGTTCCGGCGTTCTTGCCATGGCTTGGCGCCGGCACGACTGGCGGTCTTGTCTGTGGGGTGGTGTCCCCCGCCCCCAAACAAATCTGGCTCTTCGGCCAAAGCAGGGGCCAGTTTACGCAGGCGCTGAGGGTCATCTCATCTTCTTCGTCGGCCCCAGCGGGTCGAATCGGAGGTAACAGCTCGTCGCAGCCTGGCAGCACCCGAACCACTTCAACCCTATACACTGTGGGTGGCATCGGATTACCGTGGAACATGGGGTTGCCTGGTTGAACGATTCTTCCCTTGGCTACATCGACCAACTCGCCGCCCACGAAGTGCAGAAGAGTGCAAGGAACGTCGGTGGCGCCCTGCGAAAACATGTAGGGCGTCAGGGATGCCCAGTCAAAGGCAAGGAGATGAAGTCATCGGCCGAGAGGCTTAGTTACCGTGATGCCGTCGAGCTCGGCTAATGTCGAGGCACCGCCAACAGCGGGCATGCAACTGACGGAGGGGGCGCTTGCTGGTGAGGTGCCGGCCGGCGTACACCCGGGTAAGCTCCAATGCCCGTGCCGGCGCCGGAGATACGAATACCGCCTCCGCCGGAGACACCAATGGCGCCGCCGGAGACACCAATGGCGCCGCCTGTGCGCTGTGCGAGTTGCTGGTCGTGAAGCTGGGAACCAGGGGAGGCCCCTGTTGGCTGCCCGCAATCCATGTCGTCAGCCCAAGAATCAATGTAGGCACCATGGCGTTGAGCTTCGTTCCCAGTTGTTGTTCCACTTGCTTTTGGACAAGCTCCGGAATCCGCGCCACTTGTGCCTTGAGTGCTTCAACCTCGCGCGTCTGGCTTTCTGAGCTGGTCTTTTTCTCCTTCCGCCCACCAGCAGTATAGTATGACGACCATTTTGTGGACAAGCCTTTGCCGGCCACACGACCAGCTGACGTCGGCTTACTGAGCTTATCCTTGTTTTTCATTATGTTCAACGCCCTATTTAAAGGGGTGTCGAAGGTGAGCTCTGAGATGACCCCACGCTACTGCTTTCAGTTTCCTGCTGAAGGAACGTGAACCATTTAGAAATATTGGGGATTAATTAGAGTGCAATCCATATGGAGCTAATTACGCGGGGGTGTATTCCTTATCAGAACAAGCTCAAGCGCCCTGGTCTTCGGATCCGTGGTAAGCTCCTTTGTTATCGGGTCCTCCTTGTACCGGGCCCTGACAAAGTTCCTGGTCTGCTTGTCACCGCTGTATTTCTTGAAGCGGGGCGGTAGGCCTTGCTCGGCATGCTTCGCGTCCTCCTTGTCCCATATAGGCTCCGCCACTCTGTAATGGCCGGGACCGAGTTTGTGTTCCCCTAAGTTCAACTCCCGCATTTCTTTCCCCCACTGACTTGATTCGGAGGTTGCGCTGCTCTCGCACTTGATCTTGAACTCCGTGTAGTCATCTTCGCTGATCGAAGAATATTTCGCCTTGATCTTCCCATAACTATCACCTTTATCAATCATTCTCTTCACCGCGCTTCTCCAAGTAGACAGGGTCGTGCTCATCCTCATGAGGGCGGCACTGTTCACTTTATTCCCTGAGAGGCATGTGTTTTCAAAATCGGCGGGGAACTTGTATCGTTCGTGCAGCTTCGTGAAGAGGAGGTTGCGAAATTCCCTCGGTCCTTATGCCTAAGGTTCTCGGTGTTGATCGAGACGGTGCTCCAGAGAATGCACCCGGGCTGAAGCGAGTACCCCTTGACTATATGTTTGGGCTCCGTTGGATGCCTGTCAGAGTCCACTTGAGTAAATTCCTCCTTGAGGGTGCTAAGCGCATTCGGGCGCCGGTCCTTCCTTTGCTTCTTCGGTTGGCTGCCATCTATGTGTGCGCCGCCATCATCAGTGGTGGCATCCTCGGCGGCACCATCAGTGGTGTCATCCCCGACGCCACTAGGGGTTGTGTAGTCAGGATCGGTGTCTTCCGCGGCGTCCTCATAGCGGTGAGGTTGTTCCTCCATCTCCTGGGACAGCTCCCAGAATTGCTTGCCGCCCGAACCACCGGCCTCATCGTTATTGGCCATGTTTCGCTCTAAATCGGAAAACAGTTTGGTCAAAAAGTTGGTTATTGTCAAGGAACAAGATCATGGTCTCATCATTTAGGGTTTGTCGACACCGAGGCATCCTAAAAGCTAAGCTTTTATCATTTAGGGTTTGTCGACGCCGAGGCACCCTAAACGCCTAAGCGTACATCATTTAGATTCTCATCGACACTGGGGCACCCTAAAAGCTAAGGTTTCATCATTTAGGGTTTGTCGACGCCGAGGCACCCTAAATGCTAAGTTAAGTTTTCATCATTTAGGGTTTATCGATGCCGAGGCACCCTAGTTTGGGCCTAATTACTTGGTACTAATCACTTGGCTCTATTGCCACATATGTTGGGTTTATCATCTAGGGTTTATCGATGCTGAGGAGAATTCTAAGTTGGGCCTAATCACTTGGCTCTATTGCCACCTATGGTTTAATGCAGCAAGAATAAAGGGACAGTTGATCCTACTTAATTAAGTACTAAGATACCCCGGCCCATGCATTAGTAGCAAGTACCCCATATGTCCGATTTTTTTAGCAAAGTCATGCTAAAATTCACGGAAAATTTCAGCAGAACATTTGCTGAAAATAGGACATATGGAGTACCCGAATTTGTCGGAACGGAAATTAATCGACATTCCGGCAAACTCAAGGGCCTCTCGGGGTACTTGCAAAATCATCACGACACGAAGGGCCTCTCAAGGGCCTCAAGCAGCAGCGGCGTCTCCCAGGACCCCATTTTTTTGCTAAATTTCTTTGAGCAACAATCAGAGCAGAAAATTCAGCATATTTCTATACAACAGCACTGTAAAGATGAAGAACAGTTCTACAGCAGCCCATTTATATACAATAGCATCTTTGGTCATACCAATTTCTAAAACAATTCAAATCTGAACTGTATCTTGCGTAGGCACCACTACTGCAAGTGCCATACTACTGCAAGTGCTATACTACTGTAGGAAAGGAGGATCATCATACACATATATAGGAAAGGAGGCCCATTCCTATTTTAGGAAGCAAACAGATGTACACATAAGATAAAAATGTAGTGCTGAAAGTTTAATGCTTACAAAAGACTTGCTGAAATAGTGAAAAATATGGAGTCACCAAGCTGGCTAAGAAACTCCCAAAGTCCACTAGCAAATCCAAGATATAATCCTGTTACACACATCATAACAATTTAAGATAATTAGGATAAGGATAGTAGGAAATGAAAAAGAAAGAGCTCAAAAAACAATCACAACAGAAAAATAATAATAACCTAGTCCTAGAAGAAAATAAATCCTAAAAGAAAAGAAATCCTAAAATCTGGAGCAAGTCCTAGCAGTAGTAGTCCAATTAGATGGCCACCACTACTACTCCTATCACTAGGGTAATTTAGGTACACCCAACAGACCTTAAACTACTACTTCATCAATGATGACTCACATGGTACAAAAGAAGTTGAGTGGACCAAGTTACAAATCCAACAAGATTCTAGGATGTGAACCAAATGATTTGCCAATAAAAGGTAACAATGATATTGCAGGAATAGACCTTCGTAAAATAGGAATGATAATCTACTGTCAATAACCATTGAATAAAACAGATTTACCAACAAAATCTAAAAGGACACCTGCCTATCAGATTCAAATAGTTTAGCATTTTCTAAAGCCATAAGCACAACAATCATGATCAGAACTAACACTACTTCAGACAAATAACCAATTAAGCACCAAAAAAAGAAAATAAATACTAATCAGTAGGCACTCTCCTGCTACAGCTAACCAAAATCTGCTAGCTGATTCTTAAATTAGACAGTTTGAGCACTACAATTCTCACAAGATCTGCAATAGGTCAGGTAAAGACAGTTTGAGCACTACAATTCTCACAAGATCTGCAATAGGTCAGGTAAAGACAGTGATGACCAAGTTGTAACTACTTGAACAATCAGTGGACAAGATATTCACAACATAAAGGTTGTGCACCTCAAATATATAAATCACATGGTATACAAATAATTACTTGGAGAAAGATGTTCACTGTAGTTTACTGAACATGTTAGGCATTTGTCATGTCATAATCTTTGCCGTTTTGCAATTAAATTTCTAAGATGGAGCTATTGATAAATTGAACTGTTAAGCACTTGTCATGTCATAATCTTGGAGAAGGAAGAAGCAGTACATAGGAGATTCAGAACAGTAGCTAGGTAGATAGTCACAGTACACAAATTCATGCTTGTGTGTAAAAGTTCACTGGTAATCTCATTGTGCTGCTGTAAACAAAGATTGCAAGAAGATCTCAATCTTACAGATTGTTGTTGCATGAGTTTTATTGAGATCTTACTGATTGTTGTTGAGCAAACCTACCCCTATCTAAATTGAAAATACACATCTTCAATACTCTAATTATACAAACTGGAAATTATGACAGTACATGCAGATCTCAGTTTCAAACTGGAATAATTTACAAGCAGGTCTAGAAAAATGCACTTGTTTGTGTGGACTAATTTTGAAGCAGTTTGTAGAGTACTGTCAAAATTCAGAATGGTGACTGAATTTAATTGATTTTTTCAGTAAAGTTCATATGGAAAGGTAATAAATCAGTTTTGATTCTATTGACAGGAGTACATTGAACTTTGTCAATACAATTAGACATGAATAAGAACTCTGTCTAAACATTTAGTCTATACTTCAAGATTAAACTGTCTAAATATTCAGTATGCTATTGACAGGACTAGTAAACATTCAGTCTAAATATGAACTCTGCCAATAGATTCAGTTCATAGTACACTTCAAGATTGAGTATAATTATCAGAAATCTATAATCTTGATCAAAGACAATGGCCTGGACCTGCAATTCACCATCAAATCGGATCCAGAGGGGGGAGGGGAGGGGCACCTTTGACGAGCTCGATCGCCTCCCAGATGCAAGGGCGTGCCGCAAGAAGCAGCAGCAGCGGCACGACGGGGCGGCGGCGGCGAGCTCCTGCTCCTAACCCTAGGTCGCCGCCCCGTGGGGCATGGGGATGAGCGGGGGAGAGAGGGAGGGAGGGACAGAGACTAACCGTCGTCGATGAGCAGCAGCCGCGCGGGAAGGCTCGCACCACCTTCGAGGAGCGCGTTCGACGAGGCTAGCCGCTGTCGAGGGGCAGCTCCGACGAGAGAGATTTGGTGGTGGCGGGGAGGTCGCGGGCTCGAGGGGGAGGAAGAGGAGAGGGAGGCAGCGGGGGCACGTGGGCGGCTGCGGCGTAGTGGGTCGGGGCAGCGGCGGCGGCGGTGCGGTGGAGGAAGGGACGAGGGAAGGAGCGGCATGGTGGATCGAGGGAGAGGGAAGGAGGGATCAGGCGAAGGGGTATCCAGCTAGACACTATAGCAATGGTGCACCACCCTCTAGTACGCCATTAGTAGTTTTTTTTCTTATAGAAATGGCGCACCCTCCTCTGGTGCGCTATTAGTAACTTTTTTTTCTGATAGCAATGGCGCACCCACCTAGGGTGCGCCATTAGTAACTTTTTTTTCATTATTTCTTGTTGCATCTAATAATTTGTTTTTTTATCAAATTTGTTATTTTCATGAGGACTAGAACAGAAGATATCATCAAATATCATCAATTTTTTTTTGAAAATATCATCAATTTCTTTTAATTGAAAATATCATCAAATTTGTTATTTGAAAATATCATCAAATTTCTTATTTGAAAATATCATCAAATTTGTTATTTAAAAATATCATCAAAAAGTGGGGGAGGGTGCGGGGTGTCGGCGGCGGCGGTGGAGCGGGGAGGGTGCGGGGGGTCGGCGGCGGCGGTGGAGCAGGGGAGGGTGCGGGGGGTGCTCGGCGGCGAGGGGGATCAGATAGCTATCGAGAGGGAGGGGGATCGAGATCGAGTGTCCTCATGAATATTCTATATTTTTTCATATTGAATATGAAAAAATATCATCAAATTTGAAAAAATATTCATGAATTCAAAAAGTGCCCATGAAATTTAAATATATTCATGATATCAAAAAGTGCCCGAGAAATGAAGACTATGATTTAAATACAATCGATCTTAGCTAGCTATCTGTTCACAATCTTCTTGCCCTTCTTTTTCGCAAATGGAGTTCTTCTGTGGAACAGACGTCCTTTAGGTAGGGTGGTCCTGCTTCTTCTTGTGGTGTGTGCTGCTACTTCATCGTCGTCGTCATGTTTGATCTTCGGGTCACCGTACTTGTCGAAGTCTTGCTCATTGGCTACTCCATCCATTCCGATGATCTTCCTTTTGCCTCTCCTCACGATAACACGACTGGGCTTTGGCGGGTCGGTAATGAAGAAGCATTGGTCCACTTGGGAAGCCAGTACCCATGGCTCATTTTTCGCGGTGACGTTTGCGCCCGCGGTCTTGGATTTGGCTTCGGGTATAACCATGGTGGTGAAATACCGGTCTTCTTTTAGGACGCTCTTGGCCTATCTGACACGGAACATCGGGACCTTCTCTCCAGCATAGCTCAGCTCCCAGATCTCCTCGATCCTTCCGTAGTATTTGTCCTTGTCGTTGCCGGTGTAGGATTCCATCATTACCCCGGAGTTCTGATAACCATCGCTCTTCATGTCCTTGTTCTCGGTGTACAATGTGTAGCCGTTGATATCGTACGCCTCATAGGTCATCAGGTTGTGCTCGGCTCCCTGTGACAAGGCGAATATGAGTTGTTCTTCCGCGGAAGAATCCTCATGTAAAGGGTACGACAGAAGCTTCTGCTTGAACCAACGCGTGAAACATGAGTTGTGCTCTTTGATTATATCTCCGTCCGTCCTCTGTTGGCCTCGGTCATTGTACATCTTCTCAATAAAGGTTTTGTGCTCTACCACCCAAAGATCGACCATGTCTATGTGTTGTAGCGCGACTAGGTTTGCTCTTTCAAAGTCGGCGAGTCGACCCTCGAAGTCGACATGCATTTCGCGGCGACCCTCACGTTGACCCCATCCAGCGAGCCTGCCGAGGTGCCTGTTGACGGGCAGACCAACGGGGTTCTCGATGCCTAGATAATTCATGCAGTAGGAGATGCACTCTTCGGTCAGAAAGCCCCTGGCTATACTTCCCTCTGGACGTGACATGTTGCGAACGTATCCTTTGATGACACCATTCATCCTTTCAAACGGCATCATGCTGTGCAGGAACGTCTGACCGAGTTGGATGATATCCTCCATGATATGGACCAGCAGATGCACCATAACGTCGAAGAATGCGGGCGGGAAGTACATCTCAAGCTCGCATAGTATCACCACGATCTCTTCCTGTAGCCTTCTGAGTTGCCTCACGCCAATCGACTTCCGAGAGATGACGTCGAAAAAGTTGCATAGGCCAAATAGCGTTTCACGGACGTGCGCATCCATGATCCCACAGCTTGCAACTGGAAGTATCTGCGTCATCAGCATGTGACAGTCGTGAGACTTCATCCCGCTGAACTTCTGCTTCGCTGGGTCTAGGTATCTGCTTATCTTCCCCGCGTAACTGTAAGGAAGTTTTACTCCTACGAGGCAGGTGAAAAACTGCTCGATCTCCTCCTGACTTAGAGTGAAGCACGCGGGAGGGTAGTCATTTCCGGTCTTCTTGGCCTTTTTGCCTCTGCGACGACTTTTTGTGTCCTGCTTCGCCTCATCATCATCATCATCATTAGCGTGAAGCTCCTGTCTGATGCCCATTGATTTCAAGTCTGCCCTTGCTTTCGGCCCATCTTTGGTCCTCTCTGGCATGTTGAGCAGGGTACCAAGCAGACTCTCACGTTCTTCGTGATATGCATGACATCAAGGCTGTGAGGCACACGGTGGATCTTCCAGTACAGCAAGTCCCAGAAAACAGACCTTATTTTCCATACCTTCAGCAGTGGCTCTGGCGCCTTTCGCTTCTTTCCCGGCTCTAGCGCCTTTTGCTTCTTTCCCGGCAGTGGGCAGTCTTTCCAATTTTTCAACAGCTCATCTATTTCCTCGCCGCTCCTCGTACACGGGCGTTTTCGGGGTTCGGTTTCACCATCGAACAGATCCTTGCGTTTCCTCCACGGGTCATCGTCGCGAAGCCACCTTCGATGTCCCATGAACACGGTTTTCGAAGACCCGGGATCTCTATCTAGCTGGCGATACATTGTGTCATCCATGCACCTTACGCATCCAGAAAATCCGTGGACTACCTACCCCGCGAGATATCCGTAACCGGGATAGTCGTGCACCATCGTGAGCAGTGTGGCTCTCATGGGGAAATATTCTTTCTCTGCGGCGTCCCACGTATTGGCTGGCGTTTTCCACGGCGTGTCTAGCTCCTCCTTCAGCAGCCCCAGATACAGATTCATGTCGTTCCCTGGTTGTTTCGGCCCTTCAATTAGCATACTCATGTGAATGTACTTCCTCTTCATGCACAACCAGGGGGAAGGTTGTACATCCACACAAACACAGGCCAGGTGTTATGTGTGCTTCTCTGGCTGCCAAACGGATTGACTCCATCGGTGCTCGCCCCCAGCACGATGTTCCTTGGATCCTTCCCAAATTCTGGGTATTCGAAGTTCAATGCTTGCCACTGGCTCGCATCCTTAGGGTGACTCAGCATCTTGTCTTTTTTTATTTATCTCCGGATCATTTACGTCATCTTCCCGCTTCTTCTTCTCCCTATCCGCGTGCCAACGCAGGAGCTTTGCTACCTTAGGGTCCGCGAAATACCGCTGCAGACGAGGAGTGATCGAAAAGTACCACACCGATATTCGAGGAGCTTTCTTCCTCTTCTTGTATCGAGTGACGCCGCACACCGGACATATGGTAGACTCCGCATGCTCGTCCCGATAAATGATGCAATTGTTCATGCACACATGGTATTTCACGTGCGGTAAATCCAGAGGACACACGATTTTGTTTGCCTCCTCGAAACTGGTCGGGCACTTGTTCCCCTTGGGAAGACGTTCGTGCCAGAATGACATGTTCTCGTCGAAGCATGCGTCGGTCATTTTGTGTTTTACCTTCATCTCCAGAGCCATGAGCGTTACTTTCAGGCGGGTATCCTCGGGCCTGCATCCTTCATACAATGGAGTAACCGCGTCTATCTCCAGTTGATCCAGCTTGGCTTTCTCTCGGGCGGCAGCTCTTGCGTTATCCGTCTTCTTGAGAAGAAACTCTTGAATATGAGGGTCCTGCACCCAGCCTCCATCGCCGTCTGCTTCGGCATCTTCATCTTCATGATCATGCCCTTCGTCTTGATCTTCCTCATCATCATGTACGACATCTTCTACATGATGACTGTGTACAGCATCACCATCGTGATCATGTCCTGGAGATTCTTCATCTTCTTGCCCTCCCTCGCCGCGGTGGTTGTCTTGTTGCCCTTCCTCATTTCTTGCCCGGCCCCCATGGACGACTTCATAGTCATCTTCATCACCTTGCCACCGATAGCCATCCATGAAACCACGCAAGAGCAGGTGGTCCCGCACCTGCCCGGAATCCGGGTCCGCAATAAGGCTCTTCAGCTTGCATGTTTGACACGGACATCTTATCTCCGTCTCATTCTTTTGAAGCATCTCGGCCTTCGCGGAGCTCAAAAACCTATTCACGATGCCTTCGGTCATCGTGCGGACCATGGTCGCCTGCGAGGTAGAGCAAAACGATATTTTAGAACAAAGAAAAAATTTGGCATGACCTTCCCTAAAAATAGGACCAAAAAGAATGCATAGTGCCAAAATTCTCGCCGAAACAGAAATGAATCAACATTCCGGCAAAATATTGGCAACTATCGGCTTTCAAATACCGGTACCTGCAAACACAAACATATATGCAACACCACAAACATATGCAACATCACAAACATACATAGATCTAGCTAGGCCACAAAAAGTGCATGTGCACGTTGTTGGAGCGAGTTAGGGAGAAAAAAAGAAGATCTACAACATGAAGATAGCTTTCCCCTTACTTACCTATCAAAACAAAGGTAATTTCACCACTTAATTTTGATGAATCTATGGTGCAAATGAGGTGAGGAGGAGGAGGCAGCCGAAAGTTTGGAGAAGGAGGTGGAGGGAATGAAGTGGGGAAAGTGAGTGGGTAGGTGTGGCTGTCCAAAATATCTTGTTGGGGTCCCAGGTTACTAATGGCGCACCACCAGCAAATGCGCCATTAGTATGCCTGCTTACTAATGGCGCACCTGCAGGTGGTGCGCCATTAGTAGTTTTGCAAAAAAGTAAAAAAAAATACTAATGGCGCACTCTCTGTCTGGTGCGCCATTACTAGTTAGAACTAGTAATGACGCACCTCGCTTGGATGCGCCATTAGTATGTATGGAAAAATGGGGAAACAAATTATTACTAGTGGCGCACCGTTTTTCTGGTGCGCCATTAGTGTCTTCCACACTAATGGCGCATCTCCAGACGGTGCGCCATTAGTATATAGTAGTGGCGCACCACCTGACAGGTGCGCCATTAGTGCCCATCCCATCTATAGCCCTTTTAGTAGTGATATCACCGAATGAGAGTTTCCGGACGAAGGTCCTGAAGCACGAGGAACACGGAAAATGTGCAACACCAAGCACCGACGAAGGATAGGTTTTGCCGGAGCATAGGGCTCCCGCTAGACAATGTACTACCGCCACCGTAGAGGGGACCCTGATCCTCTCTTGCCCACATGAGGTAACCAAGCCGAGTTGCCGAAGATTACAAGCACACCATCACTCGCCGTCTACAAATCCACCACTACTCCCCCACCGCCCTAGCATTCCTGGGTGATGCCTTCAAGAAGGAGCACAACACCGGAGTGTCATCGTCAGGCGAAGCAGGGGACCAAGGTTTTCACCAGTGCTAGGGGAGGAGGGGGGTAGAGGGAGAGGATCTCACCGAGCCACGCTGTTGGTAGCTAGGTAGCAGAAGGAGGTGTCCTGTCGGAAAGAAAGCTAGAGGAGGGTTAATGCTAAAATATTCTTGTTACAAGGTGAGAGAAGATTGGGAGCGAGGATAAGAGAAGAAGAAATTGCTACACCTACAGATAGGACCTACGAAATTCAATTCTACAAGGTAACATGGTGTTTTGCGAATGGAAATCAGAGGGAAGGACAGCGATTAGCACGGTAGTATAGTTTAGCATTTTGAGTGAAGTTTAATTTAAACCTTGAATTTATATGTGCAGTCGAAGTTAAACCCTAAACTCTCGGTCCCTGAAATTCTGTATCCTGAGCTCTCAATTCTTTTTTTTTTGAAACGGAGGCAAAAGCTTTGCCTCATCCATTAAATAAGAGAGAATAGAGTTTGTTACAAGTCACTCAATACACGGCATGACATCACTCTCGCGAAATAATAGACCCTAATTTTTTGGCACCGGCGATGACCCAAAGGTTGGTCTCGGTCTGTATGGAGGCAAGCAAAATAGTTGGAGGAGCGCTCTTGTGCTTGAAGACCCTTGCGTTTCGCTCGTTCCAGACAGTCCACGAAACAAGCATGGTGAGGGACACCTTAGCTTGGCGGTTTGGAGTGGCGTTGTCGCAGGTACTTGCCCACCAAGCCTCAACTGAGTCGAACAGGGGCCAAACGTTGGTGTGAAGACCAAGAATATGGTATTTGTCAATGATCAAAGACCAAAGCCTTCGTGTGTAGCGGCATTTGTAGAAGAGGTGAGGCTCACATTCCTGCACTCTCATGCAGAGTGGGCAGAGACCACAGTTGGGCCACCCACGCTTTGCCAAACGATCGGCAGTCCAAATTATGTCTTGTAGCGCCAACCAAGCGAAGAACTTGACTTTTGGGGGGGCCCAAGCCTTCCAAACCATTTTGTCCAAGGGTGTAAGAACCATCCCTAAGAATTGAGCCTTGTATGCGGATGCCGCCGAGTAGATTCCACTAGCCGTATGCTTCTAGACAATGTCATCCTCGGTGAGATCATCAAGCTGGACCTCATGCAAAAGCGCCCAAAGAGTGAAGAACTGTGTGATGAGCTCCGCGGAGATGATGGTGGGCGGTTTGATCTTGAGGATCCATGCATTGAGTGAGAGGGCCTCCCGAACCTTCCAATTCTTTCTCTTTGACGCTTTGTAAATGAGCGGGGCAATGTCTTTTGGCTTGCGCCCAAGAAGCCACGGTGAGGCCCAAAAAGGGGTCTTCGCACCATTGCCAATGGTGATAGTAGTGGAAGCGTAGAAAAAGCTTAGGTCCTCCTCGTCGCACGGGTTTCCCATCCCCACCCACATCTTGGTGGGCTCCTTCCATTCATACCACGGCCATCGCAACCGGAGGGCACGTGTAAACTTGTTGGTGTTGAGAACCCCAAGTCCCCCATATTGAAGTGGCCGGCAAACAATATCCCAATTGACCTTGCACTTTGCTCCCGTTGTCATGTCCGAACCAGACCAAAGGAAAGCTCTCTCAAGTTTGTTGACTTTGAGCAAGATGGTTGGCGGAATAACTAGCGGTGTGGCGGGGTAGACCACTTGGGAGGTGATCACGGACTTGACAAGAGTCGTTCGTCCGATGGTGGTGATGTTTTTGCCCTCATAAGTTGTTAGCTTGTTAGCGGCCTTGTCCACTAGAAATAGAAGATCCACCAACTTTAGTTGCCAAACTGAGAGAGGGAGCCCCAAGTATCGTAGAGGGAAGGAAGCCCTAGCAGCCGGCAACCTCTGAGTCAAACGTCCCAAATCGAGGTGGTTGCATCGGATGGGCACAAAAGAGCTCTTGTTGAAGTTAGAACAGAGACCCGTGACCTCACCGAAGCCCCTCAAAATGTTTGCAAGGTTGTCGACGTCCCTTTTGATCGGAGCCAAGAAGACGGCCGCATCGTCTGCATAGAGGGAGGTCCTCATCATGGCTCCCCTACCCCTGATTTTGTGGAGGAGCCCCTTTCTCGTAGCCACCTCGAGAATTCTTTGGAGTGGGTCAATGGCGATGACGAAAAGCAGCGGGGATACGGGGTCCCCTTGCCGAAGGCCCTGTCCATGCTTAATTGGGCCGCTGGCAATACCATTGAGGATGATCCTCGAGGAGGAGGAGCTAAGAAGGGCTGCGATCCAGTCCCTAAACTTGCTAGGGAATCCTCGCCGTTGGAGAAGGTCGAGCAAGTACTCCCACTTCACGGTGTCGAAGGCCTTGCGGATGTCAAGCTTGAAGAGAAGTGAAGGGGTCTTGCTCTTGTGCAGGCGCCGAGCGAGGTTACGGACATACAAAAAGTTGTCGTGGATGCTTCTTGTTTTGATGAAGGCGCTTTGGGCATTGGAAACGAGCTTTGACATGTGGGGGCCAAGCCTTAAGGAGAGCACCTTCGCAATAATCTTCGCGATCGCGTGGAGTAGGCTAATGGGCCTATAATCGGCAATTCCCTCCGCCCCATCTTTCTTTGGCAAAAGCACCACGTTGGCGGAATTGAGCCACTGGAGGTTTGACGTGTGAAGGGAGTCAAAATGGTTTATGACCCGCATGAGGTCGGCCTTGACAATGTTCCAACACCTCTTGAAAAAAAGGCTTGTGAAGCCATCCGGACCCGGGGCCTTGTCACAAGGCAAATCGTTGATCGCTTCAAGGACCTCACCCTCGGTCATAGCGGAGTCAAGGTCATGGAGGTCGACGGGTTCCAAATTTAGCTCATCCCAGTTGAAATCTTTGTGGCTTAAGGGGCCCTTCGTCATGACATTGGAAAAATGATCATGAATTACTTTCTCCTTAGCCACATGCTCGGTGACCCATCCTTGCTCATTCTTGATTCTATGGATGTGGTTTTTCCTCCTTCTAGCATTGACTCGGCGGTGGAAGAATTTAGTATTTGCGTCCCCCTCCCTAAGGTTGGAGATTCTGGCACATTGCTTCTTACGAGACCTATCAAGCACAGACAAGGCAATGACCCGCCTCTTGAGCCTAGCCCGTAGCTCACGCTCATCATCGGACAGGACCCTACCCTCTTGGGCAATGTCAAGGCGGAGAATCACCAAAAGGGCGGCTTGGAGGTGGATTTTTGCCTTAAAGAAAAGGCCCCTACTCCACTCGGAAAGGCGAAGTGCCGTCTTTTTGAGCTTGTGGTAGAGAATTTGGCATTGCTCAGTGTGGTCGACTCTTTCGCTCCATGCCTTTTGAACCACCTCGTTGAAACCTGGCATGGAAACCCAGAAGTTTTCGAATTTGAAAACCCGAGGCCTTCGCGGTCCCTTATCATCGGCAAGCAAGAGCGGGCAGTGGTCGGAGAGTGAGGAGGAGAGAGCATTCAAAATATGGGAGTTGAATGTAGTGTCCCACTCTGCGTTGCAGAAGAAGGAGTCCAGCTTGCATAGGGTTGGGTTTGCCCTCTCGTTGCTCCAAGTGAATCTGCGATTTTGAAGGTGGATTTCCTTGAGCTCACAGCTCAGGAGGGCTGCCCTGAAGCGATTGATCCTGCTACAATTGACATTTCTCTTGTTCTTGTCTCTCGCCCGGTAAATTTGGTTGAAATCACCGAAAGCAAGCCAAGCCATTCCTGGCGGCGGCTTTTGACTCAGAAGCTCAGCAAAGAAAGCGTCTTTGCAGGAGTTGTCCGTAGGACCATAGACGGAGGTGATTTTGAAGAGCACATCGGTTCCATGCACGCTAACCATTGCGGAAAGGCAATACGTATTGAGGGATACGTCTGACACATCAACAAGAAGATCATCCCAGAGCAGCAAAATGCCTCCCCTAGTGCCAATTGCCGGTCTTTGCGCGAAACTGCGCAATCTCTGCCCACCTAAAAAGGCTGTCGTGAACTGGTCGACATTGTCGAGCTTTGTTTCTTGCAGGCAAACAACATGGCAAGTCGACGAGGCGATGGTGGCGCTGACCGTGGAGCGACGATTTGGGCAGTTCAGACCCCTGACGTTCCAGCTGAGAAAATTAATCGGCTGCTCTAACATTATAAACTGGAAGCACCCTGGAGCTTGACCATTTGAAATACGAAGTCATAGACGAACTAGTACAGATGATAGTGTCACTGGAACAAACAGGAAGCGCACCACATGCCATGCAAGGCATAACCACAGAACGTGGCCCTTCAAAGGAGCGATTGGGAGCATCCCAACGATTACAAGGCCAAAGGCCGACGACAAAGCTTGCTTGCAGTACAGGTAGCACCCTTACACGTGGACCGAACGCCTACAGAATCCGGAATTTTTGCTAACATAGGAAACTGATGACCCCAGGTTGAGCAGAAGCTGCGATGGCTCAGCTAGCCTCCTGCTGCGCCGCGGCGCTGGTGTCATTCTGCTCCAGGTCATGGGCACATCCCCCTCCGTGTGCTATGAGGGCCTCCTCGACATCCGTCGCGCTGCTGTCATCAAGCTTGAACAGCCCACGCATGGCCACGATCACATCCGGCGATAGCTGATCCTTGAAGCGATCTGCAAATGCATCCAACGCAGCAACAGTGACGTCTTCTCCGTCTTTGACGATACCCAAGCTGCGGCACACTAGGAGCTCGGCAGCCCTGGCCACAGGAGTCGGCTTGGGGCGAGCACCAGCCTTTGGCTTGCTGATGGAAAACCCACCGTCGGTCTTGGTAATGTTGATTCCAGCCATGGTCTTCCGACGGGCCACCGGCGCCCTCGGCAGACTTGGAGCAGGGGTTGGCAGGAGAGCCTCCTGGCGTTCTTCAAAGAGGGGCGCAAGGCACTGCAAGCCCACGGCCCCGCCCCCCGCAGCCTTCCTTTGCAGCCGCACCGGCGAGGGCGTGCACCGCACAGGGCCGCTGGAAACAAGCGGAGGCGTTGGGGAACACTCGAAGCCAGGTGGCTTGGCGGGAGAGAGCAGCGGCACCAGAAGGGAGTCCGGCGCACAGAGCTGGAGCAGCACATGGCTTGGCCGAGCTTGCGAGAGCGGAGAGGGGCGACCTTCACTTCTTTTGGACCGGGGCGATGGCGGAAGAACCGTTGTTGGCGACAGTGGAGGAGAGGCAGGTGGCGTGCGGGCATCCTGGGAACGGCACCGCGCTGAGCGAGGCGAGAGCTGGCGAGCCGGGCTGCGGCCACGTCTAGCAGACGGCAGGGGAGGGGCCTGCACAGGGTGCAGCTCAAGGACACGGGCAGCTTCCCCACTGGCAGAGCCGGAGCCCAGCAGACCCACCGGTGGCGCAGCAATAGCAGCAGGCTCCACGGCACGACGACGGCCTCCACCGTCACGGCGGTCATCACGCCCCTCATCGCGGCGGCGGTTGTCGCGGGACGCGTCCCTCGGATGACGTGAGAGGCTTCTCCTGATGCGGTCGCCCCAGCCCTCCCGGCACCGCGAGCCGTCGCGCCCGCGGCGGTCCCTATCGTCACGGCCACGGCCAGGGTCGTCGTCGTGGTCGCGCCTGCGGTACTCGACAGGGCGCGAGATGCGCTCCCGAGGGTCGCGCGTCTGCCTCTCGCCGTCGATGACACCCTTCTGGAAGGAGTACCCCGTGGAGACGATCTTGGGCCCTTGCGTGGGGTCCTCATGGATGGAGAGGTGAATAATCACCCTTCGCTCCAAGCCACGGCGACCGACAATTGGCTGGCCTCCGGCGCGCGCCGGCAGGGTCACCCAGTTTACGCGCGGCACATTCGCCGGCGATGCCGTCCATGCCCAGACTCCCAGGACCTCAGCGTCCGTCTTGAGCTTAGACGCGGTCTCGATGTAGTCGATGGAGCACCCCGGCCCGATAGCCTGCGCGACGGCGTAGTCATCCCACGCCTGCAGCGGGAGCCCGTCCAGGCAGAGCCGGACGTGGTGGATGAGGTCCACGTTCACCGAGTGCGCATCGAGGCGCCAGGGGCGCATCTGCAGCCTAGTGTCGCGAAACTTCAGGTCCCGACGCCCAGCCGCGTCGGCGCAATGGTGCTGGTCGAAGAAGCGCACCAGGAAGGCCTCCGGGAAGTGCTTGACGACGCACACGTCGTCCGGCAGCATGCCCATCTCCGCGATGATGGAAGCAGCGATGTCTTGCGTGGATGCCCTGATGTCGCAGTCGAGCCAAGCCACCACCGCGTTGGAGCCCAAGAGCGCGGCCCCTGATGCATGGCCGGCGTCGCGTGGATCACGGTAAACACCTCGGCCGGCCGCATGGAGTGATCTCCGTTCCATGCCATGGAGCGGAAAGGGGCTTGGGGGGTTGACGACGAGGGGTGCACAGAGGCCGCAGGCGTTGCACGCGGAGGAGAGGGGCGGCTGGCGCGCGCTCTGGAAGCAGAGGGACGGCCGAGACACGAGCTGGAGGCGCCCGGGCGGAGGTGCGGAGCAGGCTTGTTGAAGCAGAGACGCGCGCGGTGGCCGGGTTGGAAGCAGCGGCGGCAAGTGATTTGGTTGCAGCAGCTCACTTGTCGATGGTGAGGGGAGAGGCAACGGAAGCACAACCCTTTAATCCAGTCCGGGATGGGTTGGCGTGGCTTGAATGGCGCTGCAGGAAAAGCCGGCCGGCGCGACCGACGGGACGCGACGGTGACCCAGCCGCCCTCCGCCTCGAGCCCCGCAGCGACCGCGCGCGATGAATGCGCATTCAGAGCACCCGCATCCCCGCCGCGAACTCGATCCGCCAGCTGGAGGAGTAAATGCGCGTCGCCTGCCCAGACGGAGCGGCATTGAAGGCACGCGCTTGGTCAGCAGCAGCGCGAGCTGCGGCGCGGAGCAGCTCAGGAGGAGTCTCGAGCACGCAAGACACCTCCCGCGGGTCGCGCACCGGCCCACCCGGCGGGGGAGGCGGCGGCGTGGCCAGCATCCGATCCAGATCGAGATCCGGTGCAGCGCGGAGTCCAGAGGATGCAGGGGACGGGAAGGCCCACAGCAGGGAAGGCGCAGCGAGGCCGCGGGGTGGGCGCTGGGAAGAGCATGGGTGGGTGGCCGACGGCGCCGGAGTGGCGGCCGCCGGGGATGGCCGGTGGACTACAGGAGCAGGGAGGAAGCAGTCGCGAGAGCGAGAGCGTGGGCGAGCCATATCTCAGATACTTAGCTCTCAATTCTCGATCGTTGCAGCCCTCAGCTAGTTTTTAGACCGGGATTGCTGACGTGGCCATAGTCAATCTGTGATCACTGAATAATTTTGACTTAAACAAAACCAAAGTGGATTCCGCGCCGCTGTTGTCGACGAGAGACAAACTTGGTCACCAACCTCTCGTTCATCACCGTGAAGGCAACATTCCTCACCAGACCACCCCTACCAGCAGCTCGTCATGATGCGGCCGCCGCTATTCTACACCGTCGCGGTAATGCATGGGGCAAGCACAGACAGGCTGCCCTGTTTGCCGTCACGGCGGTACCGCCGGTGCAGGGCTGATCCGTGCGGCGGGCACCACGCGCGCCCTGCAAGACCGTGCCAGAAAGAAGCCCGTCGACCAACACGACATCGATGGCTCTTCTCCGGCGAGTCATGGCGACGCCCGGCCAGACCTGTCGACGTAACCACCTTCAAGAAGCACTTCGTAGGCGGCTTCTGGAGCACACGGAGCTTGACCAAGCCGATCGAGGATGTCGGTTGCCTGCGGAGCCCACGCTGGGCGGCCAATTGCGCGGGAGTACATGTTTTCGGACAGAAACAAAATTCTCATACAAATCCCCGCATAAGATCAATGGTACAAAATTTAGATGTGCAATACTTATGACACATCTAGATGTGCTTTAACAAAACTGAAACAACTACTCTATATTTTATCTGTTGTTTTATTCCATCAGTATCTCTTCTACCTTTTTTTTATAACCAATGCTTAGTCTATTTTAAATGGATTGGTGGCTTCATTCGTGGCTAAAAGGAAGGACTCACCCTGTCTGCACGACGACAATTCTCGAATTGTTAAAAAATCAAGATATTCAGGACCATCCCTTTCAAAGGTTCGCCATAAAATGCTCATCATTAATGGCAACTTACTTATACTGCAAGTAAAATATCACTAGGACAGTTCTAACTTGGCAAATTGGTGGATCAATACTAGTAGCTAAATAAATAATATCTCTTGATACAGACTAGAGTTCCTACTTTCCTAGCTATACCTATCTTCATACTAGTTGCTTCAACTTCTTCCTGTGTGATTGTGCCACCTCTGTGCTTTTGTTGGTTGACTTCATTGTAGTGCTCCCGAATTCCAGTAAAAAGTTATATGCTCAAAGTGCATACACATTTCATTATAGTTTAGACATATGTTCGTATCACTTTCACTGTTGCTGATAAATAAAAGAATCCAACAGCTTTTATCCCCTCTATAGTTTCAATGTTCGGACATAATAACTACCTTATTGTTCGTGTGTCACTTCATCTGGTCTTTTTTTTTCCTTGTCAAAATTTAAGCAACTATCCGTCTTTACAATTTCTAAGATGGTTTTTCTCTAATGCTTGTTCATGCAGGACATATGGCACTATATACATTCTCTGCTTCCTCTGCGAGATGCTGCACGTGTTGCATGCGTGTCTCATTCATTTAAAAGTTATTGGAGACGTTTTCCCAATCTCAGCTTAACTAGGGCAACCTTGGGTTTGAAAGGCGGGGTGTATGGAACGTCGTGTAAAAAAGCGATAGATCTTGCAAGGAAAACCAACGACATCCTAGAAAACCACTCAGGCATTGGCGTTACAGCACTCAAGCTTGAAATATGTGTTTCCCCCCTTTTCAGCACCTCCCATGATGATCTCGATCGTTGGCTTGGCATTGCGGTTAAACCAGGGATTGAAGAACTTGACCTGGGGTTTTGTTCTCATGCAGCTATGTACAACTTCCCATTCTCACTTTTACCTAGTGGGCGAAAAGCCGACAATTCGGCAACAGTAGTCCTATAGACCGAGACTATGCCTATGTCAAAATGGATGGTGGACCGATCCGGAGATTACGCTGCCACCCATGTTGGGCAAAAACCTCCATAGCCACCTGCTCGAACCGCGTACAGACCACCTTGAATAATGGTTGGTAATTCGCTAGTTGTAGCGTAGACCACGTATGGAGCAAGTACGTACAACGGAAAATAACTGCAGCGGAGAGTCATTTTTGTTATTAAAAACCAAATCATTCCTACATAGCCAAAGCGACCATAATAAGGCATACGCTCCCACGCTTATTAGCTTTTTCGACCTATTTGAAATACCGTCCAGCCAATGATCAAAAATATTGGCAACACTCGTGGGCGGATACAAATTTGACGTTATTTGGATGATTGACCATATAGAACGCGCAAACTTACATTGGAAAAAGAGATGTTTGATTGTCTCGTCATGAGTACAAAAACAACACTTCTTACTTCCTTGCCAGTTGCGTCGTGCGAGGTTGTCTTTGGTTAGCACAACCCTCCTAAGAAGATACCACGTGAAAATTTTAACTTTAAGTGGAATCTTCGCCTTCCAATTTTTTTTGTTATTACTCACCGGTATCTCGGAATGCGTGAGCGCACGGTACATAGAGTCTACTGTAAAAGACCCAGATGTAGTAAGGTTCCAGCGAAACACGTCCCGACCTTGTGTCAGGTTAATCGAATCCAAACGAGATAAGAGATTATGCCATGACGTAAGTCGGGTGCCAATCAAATCCCGCCTGAATGAAAGATTCGGCGGTGATGAGCTGAGCACCTGCGCAATAGTATTATTTTTATCGCGAGCAATGTTGTACAAGGCTGGATATTGTTCTCAAAGACTGGCATTGCCTAACCAGATGTCTTTCCAGAAACGAATCTCTGACCCGTCCTTTATTGCGAAAGACCCTAAGAAAAAAAGATGTTTCTTTGCCGCCATCAGGCCAGCCCAAAAGTGCGAGTCTCCAGGTTTCCAATATGCCTGAGACAACGCCTTTTGGCCTAGATACTTATTGTGTAACATGGTTTGCCAAATACCATCCTCATTCTGGACTTAACTATTTAAGAAGTCTGACTAGTCTGGATTTTGGTTATGTGCATATTACAGAGGATCAGTTAAGGCACCTCCTTTCCAGTACAATTCATTTGGAGAAACTAAGACTTGTGGCATGCAATGAGTTAATTGCTCTGGAGATACCTAGCTTGCTGCATCGGCTTAGCCACCTGGTAGTCAACAATTGTGGATATCTGAAATTGATAAGGTCCAAAGCCCCTAATCTCTGTAGTTCGAGTATATGGGTGCCTTGCTACAACTATCACTTGGTGATTCATTGCAATACCTTGACATCCGTGCTTCATATGGGGATGTTGTTCATTATGCTTGTGCCAATCTTCCGCATATGGTGCCAAACCTTGAAGCTCTTTACATATCTTCGTCCTACGTGGTATACTCTTATACTCTTGATTATTAGATATCAGCATTATGCAACAAACACTAGAACCTTGTATTTTCCAACCATGATTAATCTGAAGTATTTTTATGTAGAGGGATGTGCTGGTGGCACCTGGAAAATTCCTCCATGTCAACAACTGCTCATTGGGGTTTTATCCTCAGACTATGATTATTTCTCTCTGGTTTCTTTTCTTGATGGGTGTCCTTCCTTGGAGACTTTCATGTTGTATGTAAGTCTACAAATATAGTAAAACCATACGCACACAACTTGTAAACTGTGTACAATATACACACCCCTACTGCTATGTATGGTTAAAGAAACTTTGTTTTCTGGAATTATTCTATGCTATGCCTTAGAATAGTGTTACACATATTTTTTTATATCTCTGGTGGAGCCATGCATTAGTTTCAGTATATGTTTTACCTTTTCACCATTACTATTGATATTTGGCATCTATTCAATGCAGGTACAGTGGGGGGGTCACATGGAGCAAGAATCAGGTTTAGAAAATTCTTCTCATGATCTAAGACAGATGCCAGGACACTTGCATAGGAACATCGAGGATGTGCAGATCATTGGCTTCTGTTCTGCAAAGAGTATAGTTGAGTTGACATGCCTTATGCTTGAGAATGCGAAGTCGCTTGGGCGCCTTACACTGAGCACCTGTTTCGAGGGTGAAAATTCATGTTCCGACGGTGAATACCATATATGCCTCCCAATGAGTAGGGATATGATTATGGAAGCCCATAAAGCACTCTTGGTCGTGGAGAGATACATTTTGGGGAAAGTTCCCTCAACGGTCGAGTTAAAAGTTGTAAAGCCTTGCAGCCGGTGCAATGCTCTTGAAATTTATGGCATGTTTGTCCCAGCAATGTAGTCTCAACTCTACAATATGCACTGACTAGACAATAATAAGTGATACTCCCTCCGTCCCGAAATTCTTGTACTAGATTTGTCTAGATACGGATGTATCTAATACTAAAACGTGATTTGATACATCAGTTTTTGAACAAATTTAAGACAAAAATTTGGAACGGAGGGAAGTATATAATTGTGGAACAAGTGGTCGTCGAGCTGCCACTGCAGCTTGTCCAACCCACCGCGAGAGGAGCTCCACCAGGGTGGCGAGCGCGTACAGGAGCAGCGCCCCCACGGCCCCCAAGCACGTCAGCGCTTGGGCGCGAACCGAGGACAAGACAAGCCCACGCACGGGTCCAACCCGGGTCCCGGTCCGTCTCCTGCAGCCACCGCTGCTCCTCCGACAGCAGCCAGCCCATCATACCGTCTCCAAGCGCTTCGTCTCGGCCGTCGTGCAGTCGCTCATCCACAACGGCATCCACGTCAAGCTCTACCTCGACTGATCCTTTTTTTTTATTATTATTGCTGTTGTGTTTGTTGCGCTCTGCTTTCTACGCCTGCAGCTGAAGAAGAGTATTGACCTCGTTGAGTGCTTCCTGAATGTGCATCACACCTGATCTCTGCTGTTTTGCTGCGGTTGCTCTTCTCCTGCCTTCGTAGGGGCCAACCGACCATAATCCTGAAGTATTCAGTTTCAACAAGAATCAGAGTATCTTGACGCAAGGTGCTATTCCAATTTCCCTAACAAGCCTAGCAGAATAACACAATTTCCACACGGACCAATACATGACCATTTTTGCATATGACAATTCTGAAATGATACAACAACAGTGCAGATGATACACACCAGTGGAATGGAGCATTACACTTGATACAGTACCACAGAAACAAGCCTTTGCGAGCGAAGAACAGGCAAGAACGCTCGCACTATAGAGGTACATGAAAACAAGCATCTATATAACTGAAAATTACTACACATCTTCTCGGGATGATGGCTGGCGCCTGGGCACGGCGTTGTTATCTTCCTCCCTGTTAATCTTGAGGATGCCGGCATGAGTAAGGAGGACCCAGATGTGGGTGAGAAGCTCCCCTCCTTTTGCGAGAAGTTCCATGTGCCCTTTCACATTATCAGATGGTGCGATGTAGAGGATCTTCTCAGCCCAGAAATCCGCGAGTATCTTCCAACGAACAGCACTGCTCGGCATGAGCTCTAGCTGCTTTCCAAGCTTCACACCTCTCATGAAGATGCTCATGTCTTGTTCCTCTTGGTCTTGTAAACCATTCATAGCCTGGTAAATATTTCGGCCGGAAGAAACACTCTGGGATCTTAGAACTTCTTTTGCTTCGCAATGTACATCAGCCATGGCCAACTTTGTATCTCCAAAGTATCCTGGAAGCAATTCAGGGGCAGAGTTCATCAAGTATGCACAATATCTTGACAGGCTGACTGAAACATTCCTGTTGAACTTTGTGTCTTGTTCATTTTCAGATGCCCCACTCACGTGCTCCCCGTCTCCGGTAGCGGGAGTCATATTGCAGTAATCAGTGGCGATGTTCCAAACTAACATTATCTCTGCTTGAGATTGACCCTGCAAAGCCCAAGAGAACTCTGCATACACACCATTTCTCAGTAGTGACCCTTCCCCATTAGTTGGTGGACCGTCACATGCTATTAGGGACCTTGCAATAGCCCGCTTGACTGTTTGCAACATGTTTACTGGGTGACTGTCCCTAGAAAAATCAGCGGCGGTGATGTGCGGAATTATCGAGTACTGGCCAATCTTATTCTTCCAGTACCCGAATATTGTAAATCTGCTAATATAGCCGATAAGCTTCTCGATGAAAGCACTGCGCTGATAACAAGATCTTTTGACATACCTACAAGTAACAGACACCTTGCACCAATCTGAGGCCAAATAAAATGCAACTTGAACAAATTCTATGAGCAGGAATGTGGCCAAAACAAGAAGAGTGATGGTGCCGTCAATCTTTTTGGTGTGCACTTCAATGATAGGGCTGATTGTCCTGACAGATAGTGTACTCTTCGCGACAAAGGATAGACATGTGGCAATGAGAACAATCCTCACAATGAAGAGAAAGAAGAATGCTGCCTCTAGCTCAAAGATGATGGCATATTTAGTGAAAAAGTAGTCATGGCAGAATCCCAACTCCATTTCAACAATACGGAAAGCTCTCTCATAGTCATCTTCTTTCTGTAGCAATCCCTTGAAGGCAAAATCACGGGTTTCGTCACGGTGTTCCTCGGCGAATGACATCCCGTAGTAGCGCCGCTTCAGTAGCTGAAACATGGCATAAGCCAGGCATGAATCCTTGAGCTCATTGCAGTGATCCGTACCTGAGCTGAGGAGTCTACCTTCACAGTGCCAGATCTGGTCAATGGTGACGTCATCACCAAATCCAAAAATGTGAACAGGGTACTTGTAGCCTTTCATGGTGGCAGGGTCGAACCCATCACCATCATTAGCAGGCAGGTTCTTCATGAACTTGACAACTCTTCTGGCTCTGAGATAGCCGAACTCAACCAACACGCATGCGAGCTCTCTACCCATGAGACCCGTAGACACAGCAAAGATACCCAGAAGATAGACAACACCTCCAGGAGTCTTGAAAGGTGCAAAGTAGGTTGACGGTGAAAAATTGTGGTATAATTGGTAGAGACACTCTTTCATGTTCATGCTACAGGGAAATAATAGCAGCCAGATAAACGAAGCATAGAAGGCATACTGGTAAAAATTGAAAAAGGTTCGCTTCCATTGCCGGTTGTCGTTGAGCTCGTAGACCTTGACGGCGTTGGTGCACCCAGCGGCCATCAGCAATGAGACAGCCCAGATGGGGCACATGACATTCTTCACCAGAGAGGACTGCATCAAGCCCAGGGTGTAGGCGATGGCCGGGAAGGACAGAGTGTAGGTCACCCACGTACCAGCTTGGACCAAGAAGCTGGCCGACTGTCGTCTGAAGGAACCGAGGAGGAGCTGCAGGAGCAGCAGGAATATGATCCCCGACGTGAAAGCCTCCGCCTGGTGGATGGTTCTCCGCAGGTTATTCAGCTTCAGCAAGGGGCAGAGAGCCTGCCATGCAGCTGCCATGTCGATGGATTCTTGCTGCTCCATCCCACAGAACTCATTCATCGTCGATAAGACACAGTAAGAGCTAAGAACTCTTTGTGCAGCTGAATTTGCTATGGTGGTGCGTCGCTATTGGCTTTGGATCAATCAAAGGGGGTCGTTGCTAGCTAGCTACGAAGTTAGCTCGAGGCTAACTGCTTTGGTTCCAAACTTGATTGCTTTCGGCCAGAAGAATTGTTATAGTAGTAAGTAGTGACTGTCTCTTCGGTGCCAAACAGACCCACTGGATCCCGTTCGACTGTCTTTTTGGGACGATACAAATACAACAAGACAAGGATATTGCACAAGGTCTTCCATCTGTTTCCAGGTAACTGCCCCTGCTTCCATGCCAAGTAATGATAGAGAGTGGATTTTGTGCAACTAGTTGCCCGAGCAATCCATATCCCCTCTCCTCCATTTTCTAAATTTTTCTAAATTAAAATTCCAAAAAGTGTAGTAATTGATAGTCTTTCTACCCGATCGTTTTTTTCCGGGTAATCAAGGAGTTTTATTCCATAACAACAGAATTACAATCTGCTAATACAAGATCAAGAAAAAAAGAAGGGCCTTGTTGCAACCAATAAGCGGTGATGCGAGTCGTGCGAGCATAATTAGCGAGCGTCTATTTTATGATCTAGCTATCTTGATTGATATAAACTCACTCTCTACCATGTACTTCCTTCATCCCATAAAATAAGGCGTTTTCTCACACTACACTTGTGTCAAAAATCATCTTACATTATGAGACGGAGTAGTAGCTTTTAATCAAGTCAATTGCAGAAAACATCGACATTAAAGGCTAGGTTTGTAGGAACCACAATTCTACGGAATTGTGCCCAAAACCACTATTTTTTTCTAATCTTTTGCAAAAAACACTAGTCGGTCGGTTTGGTCGTTTTAAGTCAGATTATGACAGGTGGGTCCCACTGAACAGGGTGACATGACACGACATAATGAATCGCAAAATAGACTAAATAGAGAAGACTAAAGTGTAAAAAAGCCTTAGAGAGGAGTCGGCTTAGAAAAAAGATGGAGCACCGCGGTCGAACTCCACCGCCACGCCACCACTCGCCGTCGGCCGCCTCCAGGACGAACCAGCAGCCTCCTCTAGGAAGAACCAGCAGCCGGCTCCAGGAAGAACTCGCCGCCGGTAGTGGCCTGGCCGGCCGAAATGCGAGGAGGGGCGACGGGTGTCCGTGCTTGTGCTCCCCAGGCGTGGCGGCGGGCGCGACCAGGCGCGACAGCAGGCAGGGTGGCGGACGCGAGGCGTGAGCAGGCGCGGCGGCAGACGCGATGTGCGGCAGCGGACGCGAGGCGCGGCGGTGGAAGCGAGGCGGGGCGGCGGGGTCGAGCAGGCGCGGCAGCAGGCGCCCGCACGCGTGAGCAGATAGCGGCGGACGCTCGTCGGAGCAATCCCACCGGACCGGTGGGAGACAAAGGACCCGATTGCTTTTTTGTTTTCAGGGCCAAGGACCTGATTGCTTTTCTCTAGGGGTATTTTTGCAAAACAATATCGTATCTGAATTTAATTGGCTTTTTTGTCACCTTGTTCAGCGGGACCCACCTGTCATAATCTGACTTGCAACGATCAAACCGACTGACTAGTGTTTTTTGCAAAAAAATAGGAAAAAAATTAGTGGTCTTGGGCACTATTTCGTGGAATTGTGATTCCTGCAAACCTAGTCCTCAATGTTGATGTTTTTTGCAATTCACTCCTTTTAATCTCGTTAACCAGGTTACCAATCGACGAGTAATGTAGTGAAGCATCCGACATAGTTGAAAGAGTTGTCACCGAGTTCGATTGCACCGGAATAGGCAAGTTAGACATTGCAGGGCTAGTGACATTCCAATCCGAATCGCCGAAATCTCTGCTTCTACGGCATTGTTGCAAAAAAAACAACACTCGACAGGAAGCAAAAATCACATCGCCCATGTTGCTTCTCAGAAGGCGAGTACTAGGCGCCGGTCGACCGGCCCAAATTTGGGCCGGTCGACGCGCATCCACCCGATACGACCACACAATTTGCCTTGCACATGTCTCTTTCTTCTCGCGAACGAGGCCAATCGCGGACATCCCGTGCTTGCTTGTCTTTGCCTCCACGGCCTCCTACTTCTAACTCCATGGCACAACTCGCCGGCTCGCAGTCGCCGCTCGCCTCCGCAGCTCGCTGAGCTCGATGGTTGCATCGGTCCTGCCCCGCGTATGTCCGCCTCCCCCCATGCAGCAAAACGAATCGTCGGTTCCAGCAAAATTGGAGGCTGACTCCAGCAAAATGGTGTGCCGGTCCAGTTTTGCAATTTCGTAGCTCCGCTGACACATCTCATAGGAGGGAGAAAAAGCGGCCGCCGGCGTCGCGCTATGGACGAAGCTGGTTCCAGCAGAATAATTCGCTGGTCCCGGCAAAATAATTCGCTGGTTCAATAAAAAGATGGATAAAACAAAAAATCAAAACCACAAGATGGTAGCAAAAATTAAATACGATGGCAGCAAAAACAAAGAACAGTGGTAGCAAAAATTTGGAATTGGTTTTAGCAAAAAATCAAAGACATGCGGCAGTAAAAATTAAAAAAAGGGTAGTAGCAAAAATCATTGACGGTGGCAACAAAAATTGAAGCTGGATCCAACAAAAAACACCCCAATTACAAATCCTAGCAAAAAAATCACTGATCCAGCAAAATAAAGACCCGGTTGTAGCAAAAATTGCTGCCGATTGTAGCTCCCGCCGAGGCGGGTTCCAGCAACTCCGGCGTGGTGTGCGGCTTGTAGCAGCAGGTGCTGCCAAGCATCCCCTTGGTACAACTGGAGCAACTCCGGTGTGGTGCGCGGCTGGACAACTCGCGGTGGTGGTGCACAACAGGACAGCTCGCAGCGGCTCGCGGCGGTGGTGTTGGTATAGCTCGCAACTGCGGCGCGTGGTCATGAGTCAGTGACGCATGGCAGGATTTGTGGTGTCTGGTGTGTTGGAGAAGAACGGCGAGAAAGAGAGATGGGATGCATCGGTGTGAGAGAGAAAACGAGAGGATGAGAGATCCTCCAGTAAACAGATAAGGTAGCACGCGTCACCTTGTGTGGCCCACCCACAAGCTACTTGACGGGCACGGGTTTCGCAGGATCGAAGGGCGGGCGTCACAGGATCGGAGCGCACGCAAGCGACCGGCGGAATCTTCAGCCGGTCGACCGGAAGGGAACGTTTCCCTTCTCAGAAACATTCCGGCACCAGCCGATCCATCCTCCTTACAGAAAGAACCATCAACCAAAAGGGTGAGCCATCCTTCGGGAGGGGGCGACCATCAGGGTTCAGGCTCTGGCGACTTTACAACCTGTATCCTTGACATACCATCAACAAGGAATTTTCCTTTAATAATTTACTTCCGGAGGGGGCTACCCGATCGATTTATAAGGGAGTAATTGTCGTGGTACTAAGTCTGACAGTAAGAGTAGGGGGTACGTATGAGGGGGCAAGGCCCTTGCTATGGCGAGGTTGTACACACGAGTTTACGAGTTCAGACCCCTCTCGGAGGAGGTAAAAGCCCTACGTCTCGGTGCCCTGAGGCGGTCGACTGGAATATGAGTGTGTGTGTGTTACAGGGGGTGCAGACCCTTGTGCCAGAGGAGGGGATGACTTATATAAAGTGGGCCAGGACCCCAGTCATCCCCCGTTATAGGGTTCAATGTACATTAAGACAGGGCGTTACTGGTAACGCCAGCTATAAAGAGCTATCAATGATCTTTAAGACTACGGAGTGAACGCCTGACTGTTGCCATCCTGAGTGGCTCTTGGTCTTCTGTACTCCGAGTGGTTTCTTGTATGGTCGAGTGACTTCATCTTGGTTGAATGGAATTTGGGTATCCAAGTGTGATAATTAGTCGAGTGGATTGCGCTTCAAGGTTACTTCAGTCGGTATCTTTTGTTATACTTTGAATGTCCTTGATTCTAGGGTAGTGACCTTGGGTAGGGCGTCTAGGTCAGGCCTAGGACCCTACCCTAGGTCCATGGCATCGTCATTAGCCCCCGAATAGATTGAGGTCTGAATGAAAAGAGAGTTGAAGTTGATCCCGACCTGATTCTTATACTTCATAGGCATTTTTCCTGAGCCTGGGAATCATGCTGAAACTTCAACTTTATTTCAGTTGCCTTGATCAATTCAGAGGTCGTCGAGTGAACTATACTGACAATCTTCGAGTGTTGATATGGTACCAAATCTTCGTCGCGATTGGTTACTCTGCGGTTCCCGAATCTCACGGGATCCGAAACTTTGGGGAAGCGCACGGGACGGAATGCGCCACAGTAAACGGGGTGGATAGACAGGGGCGCCTTGATTCTTGCCCCACCTTTTCGCCATGTATCGTGCGTGCGACTGTTATGGGATTTGACAGGACTGCTTGGACCCACGAGTCAGCCACTCGGAAGCAGGCCCATAAAAGGCGTCGAGGCCGATGCATTTGCACAATGCGCCTTATTCCCCTTCTTCTTCCTCTGCTTCCCCACTGCGTCTTCCTCCACTCTTGACGCCACCGCCCCGCCCGTGCGCAGTCCGCCACATTGGGAAAGGACAGGACGACAGCCCTGGAGCGTGCGAAGAAGGCGGCGGCGATGGCGAAGGGCAAGAAGACGAGTCGGGGGTCATCGTCGAGGTCTGGATTGCAGCCTGGTTTGATCCATGGGGACTGGATTCGGTCCACTATCCATAAAGAAGATTTGGAGGATCTGGCCGGCGCAGGCTTGATTGCTGACGGGTCTTGGAGGTTGCCGGAGAATGAGACCGAGCCTCAGCCGCAGGAGGGTGAATGTGTCCTCCTCGCAACTCATGTCGACTGTGGTTTCACACTGCCTCCGCATCCTTTTTTGGGGGTTTCCTGAACTTTTTTGGTGCCCAACTTCATCATTTCTCTCCCGACAGTATCACATATCTCGCTGTGTATGTCTCTTTGTGTGAAAACTTCTTGGGTTGTCGACCGCATTGGGGTTTATTCAAACACATCTTTACCTGTCGTTCCCAAACTGTGAAGAAGGAAAATCCGACTGACGAAAGGACGCACGTGATCCAAATGTGTGGGGGTTTAGGGATTCAGATGAGGGTTAGGAGTACTTTTCCTCCTATGACTCTTCCCGAGTCGGTTAGGGGTGGCAGTCGACCTGGTTCTATTGCCAAGATGTTCCGACCCCTGGTCAGTCGACTGGTCTTCCCCCTTCACCATGGATCGAGTCCGCCAACCCTCTTCATTGACCATGACTTCAGCAGAGAAAGTAGAGGTGTCCATGCTAGTCGACCGGGTAGTTCAATTGGTCCGTGATGGCGTGACTGGCATGGATTTGTTAGAGGTGTTTCTCAGTCGACGCATCCAGCCCCTCCAAGCTCGCGATCATCCAATGTGGATGTACTCGGGCACCAATGACACCGCTTGGGTCCACCCAGAGGAGGTCACCGAGGAGACGGTGGCACAGTGGCTGCGGGGCATCTCTGGAAACAAAGACAACCCCAGGGGGTCTAGAAGAGTTGTACCATTCGACACCGAAAATGAGCCGGACAAGGTCTGACCTTTGTTACCGAGTGTCTTTTCATTCTGATTTGCAACTATCCTTGAATCTGATTGATGCTTGTTTAACTCCTTGCCTTGCAAATTTATACTGAGATGTACTCGATGCCAAATGGGGAGCATGTCCAGGAGGGAACGGAGAGCGCAGATGAGAGTGACGACTGGCAATCCCCTGACGACACCGAGGAGGACAGTGATGACTCGGACGATAGTGATGAAGTCGACTCACCACCTCGCTCAGAACATTGATCCAAACAGTCTCAAGACCCTGCAGGTGGGCGCATCAAGGTAGCTCCTCCAAGCACACAAGTGCAAAAAATGCACTCGGACTTCGTCTCCGGACCCGTCTGAAAAGGCCGCCAAGCAGCTCAAGGTCGTGCCCTCAAAGCCTCGGAAGGCCTTGCCCAAGATCAAGGTGGATGTTTCCATCGCTTCTGTGTAAGTGTTTTGTTTTTTCCCTTTGTTTTTGCATTGTTTGGGAACCTCTATGTTGTTGTCGACTCCTTCTCCTGTTTGACCGAGTGGGTTCTGAATCTTTTAGTGCTGCGACTTCTGGGACCTCCATGGACATTTGCAAGGATCAAGGCGATGACGAAACTGAAGATGCGACCACTTCCAAAGCGGGTATAATTCTACAATCCTATGCTCATTTTGTCGGTTGAACTGTTGGTCGACTGAAATCTTATGGTCGAGCCTTGTGCAGCACCACAAGATGTCATTGAACTTCCAGATGACGACGAAGATGTGCCCCAAAAGGCCAGGGAAGAAAGGGTAGGATTTCGAGCGGGAGGGCGCCTGCCAGCAAGGTACCTCAGTCGACATCAGCATCGGAAACAGTGATCCAGCAATCTGGAGATCCAATTCGGGCTTCTGTTTCTTTTGCCAATCCTGTGTTGACTGATCGTCCTTCGGTGTCAACCACTCAAGTCCTTGCTCCGTCAGTGCAACTCCATGCCTCAGATCCTCTGACTGCTTCGACTGTTCCACCAACTCTGCTCTTTGTTACCCATCATGTCCCAGAGGACCCGGTGGGCGCTGCTAAGGAAGCTATACTCCAGGCAGGCTCTATGATGGAGCAAATGAAGGTGGTGCACTAGGCTAGCAAGGCTGCCTACGATGCCAGCTCTGCTCTTCAGACCAATGTCAAGGTGAGTTGATTTCTGACTGATCTTTCAGCTTGATCTTTGCTCTGTTGGTACTTGGAGACTGCTGCTTTATTATCCGTAAGATGTTCGTGGATGAGCGTTTTGAAACCTTTAACGTGCATCTATCATGAGTATGCACTTTATATCCGTTCACCCACCGGGTGCCTTAACTTTTGCTGAATAGTTCTTTCGCTTGAGTCAACCGGGTCGTGTCGAGTGTATCTTTGAATCGGTGGGGGCACGCAAAGTGCACCCACTGGGTGTAGTCCCCGAGACCGCTGTCGAATGTTTGATTCAGCGGGGGTCTTTATCAAATGTCTCTTTACATTTGTTCCACTCGGTCGGGACAGATCGTGCCGAGTGGGATCCAGACCAGTGGGGGCACGCCGAGTGCACCCACTGGGTGTGGTCCCCGAGACAGCGGTCGACTGCGGGTAGTCGGGGGCGGTCTGAATAATCAAACCAGTGGGGGCACGCCAAGTGCACTTACTGGGTGTAGTCCCCGAGACTACTGTTGAATGTTTGATTCTGTAGTAGTCTTAGAACACTTGTTGCTGCGATTGACCTTTGTTTCTGTCGACTGTCGTGTCATATTTGTTGACTGCAGAAATCTTGTGAGCTCGGGGTCTAGTTTGCTGAATTGGAGAGGAAGCAGAGCAGTCTCAACCTCGACCTGGAGCTGGCCAAGAAGAATCTTCAGAAGGCCCAGGATGAAGCAACTGCTATGGGAGGTAATAACTCGTCGACTGTTCACTTTGTCATTTTTTCCTTTTTGTCTTTTGAACCGAGTGGCTTCACTCAAACAGATGTGCGTAGTGAAAACCGTCAACTCCAAACTCGTCTGAAGAATGTTATTTCTTTAGTTAAAATGAAGCAGGCTTTGGAGCAGAAGGATCTTGACCTTGCCGCAGCGCAGAGGACGTCGCGAGAGAAAACTAAACTTGCCGACAAGAAGTTGGCTTCAGTCGGCAAGTTAGAAGAGGAAAATGCCCAGTTGAAGACTGCCATTAACAAAGCCAACAAAGAAGTCGTGTAGCTGAAGAAGGAACAGGTGGACCTGTCTGACAAGGTTGGAGATCGCACTCGAAAGAGGGACGAACTGGAGGCTTATCTGGGAGGACTCGCCAAGAAGATGTTCCTAATGCTTGAAGGTACTTTCCCTTGTCCGACTGATTTGCACCTATCGCCTCATCATATAACTGCCGACTCTCCATTTTTCCGGGTGTGCAAAATTCTATCAAAACTTGGAAGAGACTAGGCGGATCGAGACAAATCTGGACCCCATAAACTCCCCCATCAAGGATGAAGCTGCGATGAATGTGCTACGATTGGAGTCTCGCCTTGCCAGTGTTATGGATTATCTTGCTCGTCTGAAAGTGTCGGTGTCACGGATTGACACGGAGCTCTGGCCCCGAGTGACGTTCCAGAATGATCTCGAGTCTTTGATGACTCGACTCAAAGAAATCCATGGTCGAGTGCAAGAGTGGAAGAAGTCATCTGCTCATTGTGGCGCTGATGTGGCTCTATCCCTGGTTTGAGTCCATTGCAAGGAGGTCAAAGAAGAGAAGTTGGCGGCTCTCAAGGTCGCCAACACCAAGAAGCACCAATTCCAGTCCTTCATGGAGACCTTCATCGATGCTGCCACTCGTATTGCAGATGACATCGACCTTGACAGTTTCGTCGAGCCAGCAAGCCCTACTCCTGCCGAGTGAACAAACTTAATGCCTCACTTTTATTTGCTTCGGAATGCCCAGTGATTTTGTAACCGTTAAACTCCTTCGGGTCTGACGCCTAAGTACTTCTGTTCGTGGTCCTGAACTTTGCTGGATTTATCTAAACTTGGTTTTTCCTTGAATATGGTTGCTTTATCTTCACCACTTTTAGATCTCTTAACTCCGAGTGGAGCTTGATTTCTCACTCGGAATATATGTTGTGCTTGTGACGCAGCTCTGACGAGAGGGCCGCGGATATGAGCACTAGGTGTCGTACTTGATCTGCACCTCGTCGTCCTTGCGGATCCGGATGGAGTGAATGTTGTACTTGTGCCGCAGCTCCGACGAGATGGCCACAGATACGAGCACTAGGTGTCGTACTTGATTTGCACCTCGTCATCCTTGCGGATCAGGATGGAGTGTACATTGTACTTGTGACGTAGCTCGGATCTTTTTAACTTAGGGAATCAGATTCACAGCTAAACCTCCGAGTGAGAGGGTAGCTCTTCACTCGGAGTGGTTTTTTTAACTTAGGCGAGTACGGGGTCGTAGCTAAGCCCCTGAGCGGGAGGATTGCTCTCCACTCAGAGTGGTTTTTTAACTTAGGCAAATACGGGGTCGCAGCTAAGCTCCTGAGTGGGAGGATTTCTCTGCACTGGAGTGGTTTTTTGACTTAGGCGAATATGGGGTCGCAGCTAAGCCCGCGAGTGGGAGGATCGCTCTCCACTCGCAGTGATTTTTTGACTTAGGCGAGTACGGGGTCGCAGCTAAGCCTCTGAGTGGGAGGGTTACTCTTCACTTGGAGTGGTTTTGAAACTAGGCAAATCAGTTTTGCGGCTAAGCCCCCGAATGAGAGGGTTGCTCTTCACTCGGAGTGGTTTTGAAACTTAGGCGAATCGGGTTCGCGGCTAAGCCTCCGAGTGAGAGGGTTGCTCTTCACTCGGAGTGGTTTTGAAACTTAGGAGAATCGGGTTCACGGCTAAGCCCCCGAATGAGAGGGTTGGT